>NW_017670276.1:1295849-1420376 GCF_001879085.1 Nicotiana attenuata
TATATATAAATATATATAAGTAAAACAGAAATACAAGATAAAATCATTCAAAGTGATACCACTTGCATCAAAATAGCTCTGTAGTCTAGTGGTTGACAGCTTCAAGTTTGATGTGAGAGGTTTTTGGTTCAAACTCCCCTGGCTTCACAAAATATTTTTTTACTGTTAGGCTTATTGATCTATGGGTTCAACTTTTAAGGATTTTAGCATTGAACTCATTATATTTTTAAAGTTATGGGTTCATAATTTTTTTTATTGCAATTTTAATGAATATTTACATACAAATTTTTATTCCGCATCAAAAGTTATGAATTCAGTTAAACCCGTCGATAGAACACTACAACCGCCTCTGCGTACAGGGACAAAGACTTCTAATACCTACCTCTTTTGGTGAATGCTTTGTAGTACATTTTTCTTTCCGAGTTTATACTATTCTTTTCATATCGAAATATATAAAAAAATTGGCACCATTCTATTAGTAATATTATTTTATTTACTGTCACTACTTTCAAGTATTCAAATTCATGTAACTATATATTTAAATTAAATTTTGATGCGATATTTTATTTGTCGTACTATTTTTTCATCCATTATTTAATAATTATTTTAGCATTAATAGAATAATTTATAAGTCTAATATTAGTTTTGAGCTCTGTGCTGAGTTAGCTATTATATACCGTCTTAGATGAGACATGAGACAGAGAGTACTGTTATATAAAGCATTAAAGTGTTTGTTAGCTCATAGTTTGTTATCTCAAAAGAGTTGAGTTAGGCAGATGCTGTCATAAGATTAGAACGTGTAAACCAACTTAAAAAGAAAAGAAAACATAAAAAGGTGTACTTTCAACATTTCATAAGGTAACATTAGTATAAAATGGGGCCGATTGTTGAACACTGTTATGATTAAGTGCAGGAAAAAGTAAGTTGGTGATGAAACAATTAATATGAATTCATTTGATTCAGTGCCTCTTAATATAATGTTATAATTAGCAGAACAACAACCGTCACTCTTACCATCAACCATCAATCCTATCTAAACTATAATAATTAGGGAAATGATGACTCGTGACAATAAACTTACCAAGTCTGGTGATGCTGTCTCTGTATGTTATATTATAACCTAAAACTTGAGCTATTCTTGTGATTAGTTCTGTCGGTGAAACCCTTCAATAGAGCTCTGTGTTACTCCTTATTTATAGAGACCCTAAAAATGATAGAGACATTCGTAGAAATTCGATGTGAAATTACGAATTAATGGTAACTTGTATTGTGTAAAATGCTGGTGCGTAAACATGCTCATGTCCGTTCGGTAGACACATATGATTATTGAGATAGTTGAAACTGAGTTGCTTATATTGACAAAACTAAAAAAAGTTGGGTACAAATTTTTTGTGTACACAAAATGCGTAAAAGTTTCCTTTTATTGAGAAAACTAAAAGAAGTTCGTACCAGTTTTTGTGTACAGAAAATGTGTAGAACTTTCCTTTCAAGGAAACAATGTACGGTTCTTGATAAAGGTAATATTTTTTTCTTGTGGTAAAAACTTTGAATATATTACCAAAAACTATCCAAATTGATACCCCTGAAAGAGCACTCGAAATTTACAACCACCTTCTAGGAAGGGAATTGAGTAATTCCAAGCCCTCGGCAAAACAAACTAGTTAAAAACCTTCTGAAACAAAAAACTATCTCTATGTATTCTAGAGCATTTCCTATGTCCTAATCTGAAAGTACAAGGGGGGGGGGGGAATTGCAGGAAATAAAGACACCGGAATTTTATACTGGTTCGGATTCAATGTGAATCCTAGTCCAGTCCCCTTGGGTTGCAAGGGAGTTCTCTTTAGTAAATGCGTTTCTTCGAGTACAATGGAAATGACGTGATAGCTCAGTTCCTATAACACTCGTCTCTTTTGATACAATGCCTCACCAGTGTTATACTCTCCTTTTTCTCTGACTTGTTACACAACAGGTCTCAAAGAACTACAATGTTTGTTTGCAGTAGAATAAAGAGAGAATTTTGGTTTAATCAAAGTATATTTTTCTAAGGCTGAAAGCTGAGTATAAATACTTTGGTGAAGTCCTTGTGCTGACGAGATTTGACAACCCAAGAGATTTGATCCTTGGAAAGAGATTGATTCCTTCCAAGAATAAGATTGCTAGCCGTTGCTCTTTCTTGATGAGAGGAGATTGATCGCCTTCCTTTTACAGGCATTGATGATGAGGTTTTACTTCTTAATTATTGGTCCTTCCATCATTGGCAGCTCTTGATCGCTTTCCTTCTCCAGCTGTTGATGATGAGGATTTGCTCCTTGATTGTTGGTCTTTCCACAATTAGCAGATCAGCTAATCTTCTCATGGAATCCGGATTGAATATGCTGGCCTTGATTGTTGCCTTAAGTTTAGGCTTGTAAAGATTCTTTCCATCGCAGCTATCCACAATCTTTGCCGATTGATTTCTTTCCTTAAGCATTCAGATTTCCTGATTAGGCTTCAACAATCTCGTAGTAGCTCCTTGATTCCTTGATTTCTTCTGATTGATTTCCTGCACAGATATATTATTTGCATCATTAAAATTTGATCTAACAATCTCCCCCTTTTTGATGATGTCAAAATAATATATATGTATAAATACCAGTTGACTTCCCTATGTTTTACTCCCCCTCAATGTATGGATCATGGCACTCCCCCTCAGTTCATGCAGTTGACTAGTCCATGATTGAAGTCGACTCTTGCCACAGAGGATGCTACTTGTGCCACAGTCAACTATACCTGTACATATACAATATATACTCTTCTCCCTCTTTTTGGCATCAGCAAAGAGGGAACAGACGAAGAACTGAACAGAATATATAGCATTAAACAGTAGCATTTAATGTTCAATCACAAGCACCTAAAGCAAAAGAAAACAAAAATTGTCCAATGGCTGAGAAAACAACCCCAAAACAACAGCACAGCAAAAAAAGTGTCTTAATCAACCACATTAGCGACACAAAAAATAAGTAAGAGTATTGCAGATGGCCTCCTTCAATTGTTCAAAGCTAGCATTTGCTGAGATGCTTACTCCATCCAACATGTCATGAATTTTCCTGAAAGCTTTGACAACATTCTCCCTAACTCTGAGAATAGCAACTCTTATCTTTGATACATCAGACCCTGTTTCCTTGGAGATGGCGTGAACGTCACCCACAATAGACTGAGTGGCTGTGAGAAGATTTTTGATTTTAGAGAGTTGAGTGGTGATGGCACGAAGCTTTTCATCAAGACCAGGATCACCAGGGCTGGGGTGAGAGGTAGGGGATTTATGTTGGGTTCTATAGGAGCAGTCTTAACTTCTCCCTCGTGCTTCCCACGAGCCCTTCACACTTACATACCCCATACTAGCAAAAGCTCAAGAGTTGTAGGATTTTGAGATAGTGATAAAGGGATAGTTGGACAGGGAAATTTGATGAGATTCCAGAATGTGAGTGATGGCCATGCCGTAGGGTAGACTGGTGGGATCTTCAGCACTTTCAATCATGAAATTGATAACCCAGGAAGACAACTTGGCTTTGAGTTTGGTCACAAGGTAGTATACTAAGAAGATGTCCCTTTGAGAGAATGTTGAAAAAGAACCAGTGCGGGGAAGCAAAGTGGTTGACACAATATGAGCTAGGACACGAGTTTCAAAACTAACGTCACTGGGACCTAACTGGTTTGGAAGGAAAGCAGAGGGACACTCAGCAATACACTGTTTAGCTTGGTCAAAGGAAATTTCAAAATCATCGGGCCAGGTATTTTTGAACAGCATAGGGAAACCAGAACATCGACACTGAAAAAGTGAATCAAACAGGGCACAATCAAGAACAATGCGCTTACCTAATACTAAGGATTCCAACTTGTCAGGCTTACTGGAGCGGAGATTGGCATAAAACATCTTCACCAGGGGTTCATAGACCTTAGGCGGAGGGATAGAGAAAAACTTAGCCCACCCTTGATGCACAAAGAGGTTTTTAATCTTACAATTTAGGGCTTCCGTGTCGTCGAGGTCGACTACCCTTCCATGAGCAATGGGCTTGTCTTTTAGAGCAATGAAGAAATCCTTATTTGGAGAATCCCAGAAATTTAGGTCGGATTCTAGAGAGTCAGAGAGATCAAACTTTGATTTCTTTGGGGTAGAAGAAACCGGGGGGGGGGGGGGAGGGGGTCATCCATAGGGCGTTTACCTAGAGCTTTTTCTCCAAAGGTTTGAGAGTGATCAGACAAATCTCCCTGTGAAGAGGCGAAACCCTCAGAGTGGTCGGACCCTAGGTCTACCTTTTCTGGAGGCATAGAAAAGGCTTTTGTTTTGGAACGGGTGCTTTTTCTGGTGGATGCGAAGGGATTTCTGGGTTGTTTGGCCATTGAAGAAAGGTGGTTTGGGTGGAGCTTTGGAGAAGGGTTTTCTAGAGTACAGGGATGAAGGTGATTGAAAGGGGTTCTCCGACTTAAGAAGAAAACCTTCTGACGGTTGAGTCCGGAAAAGGAAAAGGTGTCAGTTGAAGGGAAACGATGATTGACTTTCCAACTTTGAACGACGAACTGATGTGAAAGAAGAGGAAAAGAGAGGGAAAGAAAACGGAGGCGTAATTAATGCATGAGTAAAGTACAATCATTTCACCTGCAAGAAAACACTGTAGTACACATAGGCCCTATAGGTTATTAGTTAAGCAAGTAATGCCAAGTAGTTTCCTTAAGGCACAAAACCTATCCTCTAATAGAGGCTTAGTAAAAATATCCGCTAGCTGATCAGTAGTTCCAACAAAAGATATTTCTATGTCTCCCTTAAGAACATGATCTCTAATAAAGTGATGCTTTATATCTATATGCTTTGCTCTAGAGTGATGTGCAGGATTTTTTGAAAGACAAATAGCACTAGAATTATCACAAAAAAAATTGTATAGGTTTAAAAGAGAGTTCATAGTTGTTGATACCCAATTTTTTTCTATATATTTAAATATGCATAAATACCTTCAAAATAGCATATGTATGCATATATAAGCATGCACAAGGGTTTTATTATTTTTCATAATTTTAAGGGTTTAAATTGATTTATTTTTCCCTTTTTATCCATAAAACTCCAATAAATATTTTCCAAATTATTGTTATGATGATTTACTCATTTAATTTCTATACTTATGTCAAAATATGGCTAATATATTTTTCATGCATTTTTATAATTACATTTAGTATTTTTTAAGCTAAATTGCATATAATTGCAATGTTAGCCCTTTTAATGAATAATTATATTTTATATGCATAAAATTGGTCCCTATATTTTTAAAATATTAATTATGTATTTTAAATCATTTTGGCACCTTGAATTATTTTCCAGAAATTACCTATTATTTTTTATAAATTAAAATAGGGAAAATTTGCTATTTAAATTATAGCCAGATTTGGCTTTCAATTGTAGCCAAAATCGGACCAATTCCCAGCCCAACTTTCTAATTAAATAACCCGACCCAGACCCTATTAACCCTTACCCAAACCCGGAACCCACCTACCCGGTTGAACACTGACCGTTGATCTCCCAAATCAACGGTCCAAACAAGCCCCTTCCTTTTCTAATCCTAAAGAGCCCCTAACCCTAATCACTCTTCCGATTCCGCCGCCCTCAAACTCTCTCATCTCCGGTCTTCTATCTCAACCTAACCCTAGACTCTGTCAAACGCCTCCTCTCCGGTCATCTCCGGCGACCTCCTTTTAACCCCAAGCCCCCAATGGGTCTCTCATCGCCTTGCTCATCATCTCTAAGGCCCTCAAGGGTCCTAGGCCATGTCGATCTGGACCTAGGGTTTCTGTTTCTGTTGTTCGAGGCTTCTCTGGTGTGACTTTGGCCAAAATCACACCATATGTGTTACGATTTGTGAAGTTTGCAACATGTTCTTTCGTTTCTATTTGGGTTTCTTTTGAAGCCCTAACTCTCATTTGAATCTCTTAGATCTGTGTTATTTTTAACGCTTTAAGCATGTTTCCTTCTATGATTTGTTATTCTCGAGCTTCTTCTGAAAGATCCTCAATTTTTTAAACATTTTTACTTCCTTTAAAATTAGGGTTTCTCGAAATTTCTTCTATACTTGTTTTAATCGATTTTCTTTATGATTAAACCTCGTTCCTTTCTTGTTTTGACTGATCCTATGTTCCTACTACTTTTTTAACTCGACTCTGTTAAAAGCCCTAATTTCTAGGATTTTCTTTGCTTTGGTTCTGTAGGTTAGCCTGTTTACTTGACTCTTGTTAATCTCCCGTGGTTACCATGCTTCGAATGTGTTTTACTGAATCCTTAGCTTCTTATGTCACTTCTGTATGACTGTGCTCATTTTGCTTGTTCATCTGTTGCTTCTCTCTGGCAATATGACTAACCTTGCCGTTTGCTACGTCTATTTGATCTTCTCTATTTATATGTTGAAAATACAGAATCATGACTCCCTCTTGATTGATTCTGATTTCCTTAATTGTTGGTGATAGAAAGGTTTTCTTTTAAATCCCTAAAAGCTTTGCCCCGTCTGTTTAAGCTGAATGATTTCATTACCATATTTGCTATGATACTGTATTTCAACTGAGTTGTGTCCTTAATTAAGGTTTTATGAATTTAGTCCTAATCAACTACTCTATGCTTACTGAACCTTGACCCCTTCCTTATTTAGTCATGCACTGATTTTTCTTCTTGCCTTATATGATATTGAATCTTCCCGTTTGATTTGATTCCCTTAACTTAAGGGAGTACTTCCTTGATTCTCTAATTGATTGATTCTGAGTTCTTCAATTATTGTACTACTATAATTCTTACCTTATTTCACTACCTACTTTCAACTATAAATACCCTAAGTCTTTCATTAACACAGACACGAACACTGGTTTTCAAAAACTACCTCTCTTACTAAAAACCTCTGCTCTCCTTCTCTCTTGTGCTACTTGCTATTGTTAGCCGGCTGAAAGCCAAGGCTAATCATCTGTGCTCTTTGGTTCTTTCATTCTGCTTACTTCTATCTTCACTGGTATGTCCTAGTTTTGATTTAAAACTCCAACAACAATATGCTTCTCTTATTGTTTCAATTTCTTTTATTTATAGCTTGCTTCTACTTGTGGTTTTGTTGTAAAACTTGTAGTTAAGTTATATTATCAGCATGCTATCATGTCTCCCTTTCCCTTTAGATCAATGTATTACCTTATGTGTGTTTCAAAGCATGCTTTGGCAACTGTCTTTTATTTTTTGTGTACTTACCATCCTATGAATCCCCAAACCCTTATCACCCTTTCTATGTGCTTGTATTTCTCCTTATTGGTGTGCGATTATGCCAGAGTCAACTATCTCTGAGCATGCCCAAACCAGTCTTAGGATCTTTGCTGGGTTGTGCAGCCAAATGTCTATGTATCCCCAACCCCTTGACCCTTGTATGACTACTGAATTCTGCAAACTACCTGTGTGTGATCTTTTCTTAAGGTGTTTAAGCTTGTTTACTACTCCAACCTCTTTTCAAACAATCTTTGTTGCTTTACTAATTGCTTTCAAAATAGACTTTCCAATATAGTCTTTAATAACCTTTTTCCAACTCGTGTCCTGCACTTCCACTTTACTCTTAGTCAATAAGTTCTGCCCCCTCTAGTATGTGTACTGCTTTGGCATCCTTTGAGAGCCCTTCTGAACTCTGGCATACTGAGGCTGGCCTTTCCACACTGCACTTGTTCAATTCTTGGTTGCTAAGTCTAGGTGTAAGCAATGCCCGGGGTCCTTGAGGCCCTTAGGGAACTTTGATGCACCTAGACTATGATTTGTCTACAGAATTAAGGCATACGAGACCATTGGAGGCTTTGGGAAACTTGGGCCTAATTATAGGCTCCCTATAGAATAGCTTCTTGATTTTTCTATTTTACTTATGTAATTCATTCATTGGCCTGTAATAATTTGTAAATAGATATTTGGGGTATTTAGTAAAAAGGGTGGGTAGATGTATATTTTATGGGGTAATATGGGTAGAAATCCTGCTCTTAGGATCTTACCTTTTTAAATTTGCCTACTTTGCGCAATAGAAAACATTCTCATAGGGATTTATTCTTTGAAATCTGATTGCTTTGCCTAATAGAAATCATGTCTAAAGGATCTCACTTCTAATTTCATTTGCATCAGATAGAAATCATGTTCAGAAGGTTTTGCATTCTATCATGTTAGAAACCATGTTTATAGGTTCCAAACAATCATGTCTTAAATCAGTAGATGCCATGCCTATAGGACTCAACCCCGATTCAGTTTTCATAAGCATTCCTGTATGTTGCTGCAAATCGAGTAAAATCAGCGATCAACCTAGATGTCATGCCTATAGGACTTAACTCCGATCCAGTTCTAATAAGCATTTCTGTATGTTGCTAAAATCAGTAATACGTCTAGATGTCATGCCTATAGGGATCTATACTCGCAATTCTGTCTGGTAATTTAATTTGGCCTAATAAATCAACTTCATCACGCCTAGTTCATTTTTTAAAACTGGTCTTATTAAGTGTCAAGCATTTTCTGAAACAAGTTCTTTCAAAATTGCATTAATCTCATTAGATATCATGCTTATAGGTATTAGAGGAGTCTATTTCTAAAACCTGTTTATTCCTGCATTACTGTCGACACAGTATGCTGCATATAGGCTAGCCTTAGGGCATTTTCAAAACCGCATTCCCCTGAAGCTCTTTCTCCGCCGTTCAATGTTTCTGATTCTAATAACTTTTAAAAGAGTCCCTAGTCAACTTCTAGGTTATAACTTCTGGGTATAAAAATGTGGTCTATTTTTGCATCGTCACTTAGAGATCCTGTTTTAGGACTTTGATTAATAGAGACCTTAACTGTGTTTGAGTCGTGCTTCTTGTATGTTTACTTGTGGAGGAAAATTGAGCCTTTATCTACTCTTTCCTGTTCTTGTTTGCTCAAAGTCCTAATTGTTTTGCTTGTCGCCTTAGAATTTTCACCTTTAAAAACCTTAGGGGTTTGTCTAAGAACTACCTATAAGTGGAGGTCCTAACTCCCTCCGGGACCACTAAGAAGGGACCGGTAGCAGCACGCAATAGGAATCTGTGACCAACACTCTCTTTGCATGACCAATAAGGGGATGTGAAGGGTAGACATGGATATGATGACCGGTGCGCTAATGCCACGCGTAGCCCCTTTCCAAGGAGTGATTACCGGGCATTGTACTGATGTGATCGTATAGGCTAACCAACCTAGGACCTCCCTCTTCCCCAAATCCTTTTTGCTTGAAACTTCATTTTCCTCTTTTTTTACAACCTGTTTAAAATCTTATTTTAAGCAATGCCCAACATGCTCTACTTGCAATTATTTGCTTCAATTATTTATTTATGAACTAATTTGTGAATATAAGTTCGGCCAAGACCCACAATTGTGGACCAAGAGGGGTGCCTAACACCTTCCCCTCGAGGTTACTTTGAGCCCTTACTCTAATCTTTGGTAATGCAAACCAACCCAAGAGTTAATCGCTCTAGGTGACCTAACGCACCATAATCCGTTAGGTGGTGACTCTTTCAAATACCCAATTCCCAAAAGGAAATGAGTCATTACACCCCGTGAATGTCGAAACCCGGACTTCTCCCCTCGAGGAGGGGAAAAAAGGGGGCGTGACAATAGTCACCCAGTTGGTGAGACATCCACAGTAATTGTGCACAGCATTGTCCAATAGCAATATATTCAGCTTCAGTGGTAGATAATGCAACTGATGCTTGTTTTTTACTGTTCCAGGATATCAATGCCTTTCCAAGTAATTGACATGTACTATTAGTGCTTTTTCTATCTTCCTTGTCACCTACAAGGTCAGCATCGGAAAATACTTCTAGTTTAAAAGAGTTAGAGCGAGGATACCATAGTCCATGAGATACAGTCCCAATGAGATATCGAATAATTCTCTTCACTGCAGTTAGATGAGATTCCTTAGGAGCTGACCGGAACCTGGCACATTTACACACACTAAGCATAATGTCCGGTCGACTTGCTGTCAGATACAATAATGATCCTATCATTCCATGATATTTAGTTTCATCAACTGGGATTCCCTGTTCATCTTTGTCTAGATTTGTTGAAGGACTCATTGGTGTGCCAATGGATTTTGCATTGCTCATGCCAAATTTTTGAATCAGTTCCTTTGTGTATTTGGTCTGACATATAAAGGTTCCTTCTTCAGATTGTTGAATTTGGAGTCCAAGGAAGAATGTTAGCTCTCCCATCATGCACATCTCAAATTCTCTTTGCATCAGATTTGAAAATTCCTTGCACATAAGAGGGTTAGAACTACCAAATATAATATCATCAACATAAATTTGGATAATGAGATTACCTTCTGCTGATCTTTTAATAAACAAGGTAGTGTCTACTTTACTTCTTTTGAAGCCATGATCAATAAGAAAAGAGTTAAGTCTATCGTACCATGCACGTGGAGCTTGCTTCAGTCCATATAATGCCTTAGTAAGCTTGTATATATGGTAGGGAAACTTTGAATCTACAAACCCAGGCGGTTGTTTCACGTATAATTCTTCTTCAATAAATCCATTCAAAAAGGCGCTTTTAACATCCATCTGAAATAGTTTGAATCCTTTGAATGATGCATATGCCAGAAGAATTCGAATAGATTCCAAATGAGCTACTGGAGCAAAGGTTTCGTCATAGTTGACTCCTTCCTGTTGTGAATATCCCTGGGCAACTAGTCTGGCTTTATTCCTTACGACCTTTCCATCCTCGTTCAATTTATTTCTGATGACCCACTTTGTTCCGATTACAGAGACATTTTCAGGTTTGGGTATCAAATTCCACACCTGATTTTTACCAAACTGATCTAACTCTTCCTGCATTGCTTGAATCCAACTCAAATCTTTTAGAGCTTCCTCTATCTTCTTTGGTTCAACTTGAGAGATTAAAGCTGCATTTGCTTTCTTTTTGAGGGCTCCCCTGGTTTTCATTCCTTCATTTGGATCCCCAATGATGAATTTTTGAGGATATTCAGGCTCGCTTCTCCATTCATTTGGACGTACGATGTTTGTAGTCGACTCGGTTGGATGATCTGGTACACTGCTGCTGGTTTCATTAGTCGACTCTATCGTAGCAGATATATCAGTTGACTCTTGAGATTTGCTAGTCTCCTGACTTTCTTGAGCTTGATCTTCTTCACCTGCAGTAGTTTCTTTCTCGACCAAGGGATTATTATCATCGAATATAACATGTACAGATTCTTCTACACATAATGTGCATTTATTATAGACTCTAAAATATCTACTATTTAATGAATAACCTAGAAAAATACCTTCATCACTTCTTGGATCGAATTTTCCAAGATTGTCCTTACTGTTATTGTGAATAAAACACTTACTTCCGAAGGGATGAAAGTAACTGATATTTGGACGTGTACCTTTCCATAATTCATAGGGAGACTTCTTCAGAATAGGCCTTATGAGACATCGGTTGAGAATGTGACATGATGTACTTGCACCTTCTGCCCAGAAGTGGTTTGGCAGTGAATGATCAAGTAACATAGTTCTTGCCATATCTTGGAGGGTTCTGTTTTTTCTTTCTACAACCCCATTTTGCTGTGGTGATCGTGGTGCCGAGAAATTATGAGTGTATCCCTGATCATTGCACAAATCTTCAAATTCTCTGCTTTCGAATTCTCCTCCATGATCACTCTGAATTGTTGATATCAGATATCCCTTTTCTCTTTCAATATTTTTGCAGAAAATCTCGAAATTTCTTAAAGCTTCATCCTTAGGAGATAAGAAAATTACCCAAGTGAAACGTGAATAATCATCAACAATAACAAAGGCATATCTTTTTCCTCCTATACTGGCAGTTCTAGTAGGCCCAAATAAATCCATATGGAGCAATTGCAAAGGTTTAGAAGTAGATACAATATCTTTATTTTTGAAAGGGTTTCTGGTCTGCTTACCAATTTGGCATGCATCACAGATATGAGTTCTAGAAAAGTTTAGTTTGGGTAAGCCAACAACTAACTCATGTTTGGACAATTTTTCTATCAAATGCATGCTGGCATGACCAAGTTTCCTATGCCATAACCATGGATCATCAGACATGGATGATAAGCAAATATGACCATCTATCTTTTCAAAACCAACAAGGATATAAACATTTCCATACCTTTTACCAGGGAGAACTGTTTTACCTGATTCATCTTCAATAGCACAACCTGTTTTCTTAAAGTTTACCTCATATCCTAAGTCGCATAGTTGACTTATGCTCAGGAGATTGTAGTTGAGTCCATAGGCGAGATACACTTCAGTGATGTCACAGTTGTTATTGAAGGGAATTGTTCCAGTACCAATTATTTTACCTTTTGAGTCATCCCCAAACTTAACGCTTCCTCCGTCAATTTTTGTAACTTCTTTGAACAGGTTTTTGTCACCTGTCATGTGAGTGGAACACGCACTATCTAGATACCATTTTCCTTTGCGGCTTATTCTATGGTGTTCCTACAGGACATAATGATCACTTTCTTTTAGGTACCCAAGCTTGCTTGGGTCTTGGAGGGTTAGTATTGCTAGATTCAGAATTGTTTTTTGGTTTCCAAACCCATCCTGACATGTTGGCTTTACGAAAGCGACAAAAAGAATATTTGTGCCTACTTTTGTTACAGTAGTGACACGTAACTTCTGACCTACCTTTAGGTCTTTCATTAGGGTTAGTATTGGTAGACTTTGTTCTGGCTGGTCCTTTTCTAGTTGACTTGTAAGTCGCCTGGTTTGACCTGATAGAACTGTGACTGGTGGATTTGTGCATGCCATTAAGTTGCATTTGCAATTCCTCAAACTCTTCTTGAAGTACTTCTTTTTCAATTTCACATACTTCATGTTTGAGTTTCCAGTCTTTAACCTCCTTATTTAGTCTCTTAAGCTCATTCATCATTTTTTGAGATTCTTTCAGAGTTAAATCAAGAATATCCTGCAATTCATTACATCTTTCACAATCATAAGATCTTACCTCACTTGTTTCACCTCATGCCATGAAACAGTTTTCATTGTCATCCTTGACTTCGTCATCTGAAGTGTCCTCATCTGTCCAGCATCCTGAGTATTTATTTATCTCATTTTCTAGAATTGTCATGAAGCAAAGATTTGCTATCTCTTCGTGCTTTGAACTATCTTCATCACTCCAGCTTCCGAAGGATTTGTTCTTGTTAAAGCCTCTAGAAAATTTTCTTTTTAGTTCTGGGCACTCAGCTTGAATATGCCCAAATCTTCCGCACTCATAGCATTTTCCATCATTCTTGTCCTGTTCATTGTATTGCCTGGATCGTCTGGGCGGAATTCTTCCTTTCTTTGTATTTCTGAATCTTCTCATTAACCCATCCATGTTTCTTGATAGCATAGCAATTTCTTCTTGTAGGGCTTCAGGATCATCATCAATTTCATTTTCAGCTATTTCAGTTGAAGCTTTGAATGCAACTATCTTCTTTTTCTCTTCTTGGCTAGTCTTCTTGAGATGCGTCCTTTCAAAAGCTATGAGTTCTCCTTGCAGTTCATCATATTACAATTTGTTTAGATCCTGAGATTCAAGCGTGACTACTTTGGTCTGCCAAGTGGTTGGCAGGCTTCTGAGAATTTTTCTGACTTGATCGCCGCTAGTATATGGCTTGCCAAATGCCTTAAGATCGCTAATTATTTTGCTGAACCTGGCAAACATCTCTTCAATAGATTCTCCTTCTTTCATTGAGAAGAGCTCGTAATCATGAACCAACATATTGATATGTGTTTCCTTTAACTTTGCTGGTTCCTTCGTATGTAACCTCAAGCTTGTCCCACATTTCTTTGGTTGTGTCACAGCTAGAGATTTTCTCATATTCTTCACCACTTATAGCATTGTGCAGTAGATTTCTTACTTTATTGTTAACTTGTACTACTTCCATTTGCTTTTTTGTATATGAGTCTATATCTTCGGGATCAGCAAGTGGTGGAGTAGTAGCAGGTAAGGGATAGTTTCCCTTTTTGATGACTCTTCACACTTTAACGTCATAAGCCTTGGCAAAGATCTCCATACGTACTTTCCAGTGAGAGAAATGTTGACCATTGAAGTATGATGGTCTAACTTGTGAAGTTCCTTCCTGGAAGAGAGCTCCTATGATGACTTGATTTCCCATGATCTTTTCTCACAAGTTGATAAGCAAAAATAGAATGTGAGCCTTGCTCTGATATCAATTAAAAGTACAAGAGGGTGGGGGGGGGGGGTGAATTGTATATTTTTAAATTTAAACTCTATTAGTTGACTGATTTACCAATTAGCCAACTAGATGCAATAACCTAACAGTTATAGTAGCAGAATATAAAACACAGAAAGTAAGTGCAGGAATTAAAGACACCGGAATTTTATACTGGTTCAGATTCAATGTGAATCCTAGTCCAGTCCCCTTGGGTTGCAAGTGAGTTCTCTTTAGTAAATGCGTTTCTTCGAGTACAATGGAAATGATGTGATAGCTCAGTTCCTATAACACTCGTCTCTTTTGATACAATGCCTCGCTAGTGTTATACTCTCCTTTTTCTCTGACTTGTTACAGCAGGTCTCAAAGAACTACAATGTTTGTTTGTAGTAGAATAAAGAGAGAATTTTGGTTTGATCAAAGTATATTTTTCTAAGGCTGAAAGCTGAGTATAAATATTTTGGTGAAGTCCTTGTACTGACGAGATTTGACAGCCCAAGAGATTTGATCCTTGGAAAGAGATTGATTCTTTCCAAGAATAAGATTGCTAGCCGTTGCTCTTTCTTGATGAGAGGAGATTGATTGTCTTCCTTTTACAGCCATTGATGATGAGGTTTTACTTTTTAATTATTGGTCTTTCCATCATTGGCAGCTCTTGATCGCTTTCCTTCTCCAGCTGTTGATGATGAGGATTTGCTCCTTGATTGTTGGTATTTCCACAATTGGCAGATCAGCTAATCTTCTTATGGAATCCGGATTGAATATGCTGGCCTTGATTGTTGCCTTAAGTTTAGGCTTGTAAAGATTCTTTCCATCGCAGCTATCCATAATCTTTGCTGATTGATTTCTTTCCTTAAGCATTCAAATTTCCTGATTAGGCTTCAACAATCTCGTAGTAGCTCCTTGATTCCTTGTCTCTTCTGATTGATTTCCTGCACAGATATATTATTTGCATCATTAAATTAGATCTAACATTATCTTTCCTTTACTTCATGTTTGATCTGTGTAACAATTGTTTTTCTATTTATATTTTCATCCTTGGACAACTGAGTTTCTTGCTCTCCATGTATGATAAATAATGGCTCCCCAAATGGCCATTGCTATTTCCTTTTTGAGTTTACTCCAACGTCTTCTTTTCAACCACACCAGACTTTGCCTAACTCCCATACTCTGCATGTGTATGCTCGACCATTGTTCTATTATCAGTCTCAGTTCAGTTATCCATTTGCATTCAGAGAAAAGATGTGAAGAAGTTTCCTCTTTTGCCTCATTACAGAGACAACATAAGTTGCTGCCAATAGGAATCTGCAGTCTAGCCAGTCTCTCCTTAAACAATAATTTGTCCCGGTTAGCCATCCATGCTATTGCCTTGTGTCTAGGTAGCATTGTTGAGTTCCATATTAGATCAGCAACCTCCAGTTTCTGCATATCCCCCAGCATAGCATATAACTTCTAGTGATAAAATAACTACCACTAGGTGATAAGCAGTACATATCATTATTAGACCATTCTCTCATCTCTGCCTTGACCGAGTTTAATTTCCTCCAATACCAGCTACAATCAGCTGGTGGCTTATGATCCCATATGTTCTGGTCCCCTCTCATATAAAAGCCATGAACCCATCTTATCCATAATGTATCCTCCTTTTTTTGCTAGCTGCCAGATTAGCTTCCCAACAAAACCACATTCCACATCTTACAACTTTATATGTTTAGACCTCCATTCTTCTTAGGGATACAAAGTTTCTCCCAAGATACTAGTACTACTTTTCTTTCTCTTTTGAGCTTTCCCATAGATAGTCTCTATATTTCTTGTCCACCCCCTTTAAGACACTTTGAGGTAGTAAAAGAACTGCACCACAAAAGTTATATACTGAAAATAGCACATCAATAATGATTTGGATCCTCCATGCATTTGATAATGTTTTTGCATAGCCATTGATGTAATTTTCTCTACAAGTTGGTGCCATCCATTTTGCCACTTTTTAGAAGATAGTGGCAGTCCTAAATACCCGATTGGCAATGTCCCCAATATGAACCCTGTAATACTCGGTAGCTGTTCCTGAATATCCTCCTCTACTCCTGCCACAAACATTTTTCTTGATTGGCTTCCAAGCTCCAGCACAGTTACCTCACGAAAATGTCAAGTACCTCCTTAACATTAGTAACAGACTTGATGTCACCTTTGTAGAATATCATCAAGTCATCAACAAAGATCAAATGTGTTAGTTTAATTCTCTTACACTTAGGATGCCATTTAAAATCAGGGAGTTCACTCATCCTTTTCAGAGCTCTGGACAAGTATTCCATTACTAATACAAATATAAGAGGAGACAAGAGATCACCTTATCTTAATCCTCTTTTACCTGCAAAATAACCATGACCTTAACCATTTACCTTGACGGTAAATTTGGTAGATGTAATGCATGTCATTGTTAGTTGAACAAAGTATTCTGGGAACCCGTACCCCCTTAGAGCCTCATCAATGAATTCCCAGCTAACCATGTCATATCCCTTTCTAATGTCAATCTTCATCAAACATCTATGTGCAGTCTTCCTATTGTAGTGTCTGAGCAGATCATGACATATGAGAACACTATACACTAGTGATCTCCCTTTCAGAAATGCTGCTTGGTTTTCTGCAATTAGAGAAGTAATTGCCTCCCTCAAACTTTTGCATATAAACTTGGAAATACACTTGTATAGCAACATTACAGCATGCTATAAGTCTGAACTGAACAACTTTCTAAGGCACATCAACTTTAGGGATCGGCATTATCATTGTAGCATTCAATAGCTTAAGTAGCTCTCCATTGTCAAGGATTTCCAAAATTGCCAATGTAATATTATCTCCTACAATGCACCATGCAGCTTTGAAGAAGTCACTACTGTAACCATCTGGACCTGGACTTTTGTTGCTCCCTATGATAAACATAGCATTCTTAACTTCCTACTGAAACGCTTCACCAACTCCAAATGTTATGCCATTGTTAAGATGTGGCCATTGTGGAGAAATCTTCTAAATGCTCTGATCCTATGATCTCCTTTTGTCCCTAGTAGTTCCATATAGAAATCTACCAGAACTGCTGCTACAGTTTTAGGATCAATTTATAGTACTCCTCTCTTGTCCATCAGTTAAGTAATTGCTTGCTGCAGTCTCTTGTGCTTGATAACAGAGTATAAGTATCTTGTATTATCATCACCTAGCCTCAACCATGTTGCTTTACTTTTTTGTTGCAGAAGTATTTCAGCCATACACGAAGACCTCCTGAATTTATGATACTTCTCCTTCTCAAATTGATTGCAGGTTTTGATCGCCTGGCCTTTCTTGCAGATCTTTTTGTGCTTGTTCTAAAGCTTCTCTGCCATCATTTACTTCCTTTATAATACTGATGTGTTGGTACTTATTAAGCACTTTCAGTTTCACCTTAAGGACTTTTAATTTCTTGACAATCCGAAACATCCTACATCCCTCAATTTGTTCTTGCCACACCTTTTTTACAGTGTTTAGGAACTCAGGATGTTGGGACCAAGTGTTACAATACTGAACTGGTTTCCTTCTAGTGTTCATCACATTCGATAATTTTAAGCGCAATGGACAATGGTCACTAATTCCCTTTTGGCATGAATATGGCTGTGTATGCAGGCATATGGTCTAGCCATTCTCTGTTAAGAAAGACCTAGTCTATCTTTGAATAAATCATGTTTTCACTTTGTGTGTCATTCCAAGTGTATCTGCTGCCTCTTTGTGGTAGTTCAATCATCTAAGTCATGTCTATGCATTCTTGGAAGTCATACACTTCACTTAAGGTGATTGGGCTACCACCTAATCTGTCATCATTCCTTAATATTGAGTTAAAGTCACCAACTATAATCCGTGGTAGCTTATTCCCTACACTTCCTATCTTCAAATACTCCCATAACTCCTTCCTACCCTCCCTGCTATTATAAGCATAGATAACAGTTAGGAGAAAGGTCCTCTGTTGTGTTATGTCTGTACTTCACAAGTAATAGCTTGAGCATTATTTCTAAGTGTGACTTTGAAGTAGTCTGCTCTACATGTTAGCCAAATTCTCCCATTATAATGCATTTCTAAATTTGTGAGAAACTTCTATCCACTGAATATATTTTTTGCAATCTTTTCAATTTTACTGGCTTTGATTTCCAAAAGACCAATTAGACCAGCTTCCTGTCCCGTAAAGAAGTTTCGCATCCTTTTGATTATTAAGGCCATTCAAATCCCTAACATTCAACATGAGTAGGCTATCCATTCATAGAAGAGGGAATGTTTGGATCACCATCTTTTACCACATCAGATTTGCTTACTTGCTTATTTGGACCTGTATCATTAAGGGCATGGAAGCTGTTAGAATTCCTGATCTGCTGCACTACATTTGATTGTTGTCTATTTGTGTGTTGTGGTGTAACCCACACTTCCGTAGTCTTCCCCTTTAATCTACCATCTGTTTTATAATTTGTGCCTCCATTCTCTTTAGATTGTTGTACTATTATTTTCTGTTGACTACCTGCTCCTTCTTGTTGTTGTTTATCCCTCTTTTTGGTTCCTCGGTTACCTATTTCTCATCCTCCTGTGCCTTTTGTGGAGCTTTCTTTTTCCTGCAATCATCTTCAGCATGCCCATATTTACTACAGAACTTGCAAAGTGTAGGCTTCCAGTCATACACTAGTTTCTGTTCTATTAAGTTCCTTTTTTCATTTCTAAACCATATCTTCTCTGGCAGAGCAACATCTACCTCTACTTCAATGAGCAGCCTGGCAAAGTTCAAACCAGTCTTCTTCTCCGTGTTTTTATCTACCATTATAGGCCTTCCAATCAGGCTACCTATCTTGCTTAGCCCTTTAGGGCTCCAATACTTAAAATCCAAACCCGGCATCTTCACCCAGATAGGCACTGTAAGTAACTCCTCTCTTGTAAACTCCATGTCGGGTGACCAAGCCTTCATTATGAATGGTTTGCTATCAAAATGGTAGATTCCACCTTGAATGACTTCATTCTTCCCAATTTCCGTATCAATCGAGCTATCACTATCCCATTTTTTAGCATAGCAATTTTGTTAATCCCATGTTTTACCCATAAACATGGATATAACCATTTAGCACAGAGAAAGGGGGATGTGCCCCCAATACATAACACACTACTGAATTTTTCCAGTAGTTAATCTCCGAACTAATGTCCTTTGTTTCAATTTCACAAACCGTAAGCTCACCTAGCTTCTTTGGCGAGACATAATCCAGCTTGAAACCTGCATTTGAGATTTTTCCGATGTCGAAATTGTCCCAAGTTGAGCTTGTCTTCTCTAATTCCTCCATTTCATCAGCTTCATCGGCCCAGGATAGTCTTCGGCTATTTCTTTCTCCTTTGACCAAGTTAGTCCAAGATTTCTCATTAACATTCACTGTTTCATTGATTACTGTAGCTTGGATTACTGTTTTATTGATTTCAACTTTGGTGTTTCCATCACATTTTGGGTCTGAGTTTTGCTTCTTTCTTCTCTAATGGCGTTGATGCACCAACTTACAACCTCAAGAGGACTGGATCAAACTAAGAAAGGAGCCCTTTTGCCCATGGATGGCGCACATTAGTAACATGTGCTGAGAGAGAAGTCCTGCCCTGAACATGATAAGTGTAACATTATTCAGGAGTACATGTATAACGAGATAGAAAAAGCATACTTAATTTGATTGCGTCTATTAGTTGAGGTACTTTAAAATATTATTGCCTTTCGAAAGATATAATTTAACTCAACTTTATTTTACATTTAAAGAGTCTCAAACATAAAACAAGAATTTATTTAATATTTGTTGACAATATAAATGAATCTTTACAATATACTATATAAGATCCCCCCCCCCCCCCAACTTATTAGATCTATTGATTATGCGTAGTTACTTTTGTTACCTTAAAAGTGAATGCATATAGTATTTAATGCTGACAATATATAAAAGTTAAACCCAACATAAAAATAGGAAAAAGGTAAAGAAATTATCCAATTAGTTCCAAAATGTTGCACGCTAATATGAGACAGCCATCCGACACGGATTACATTACTGAAAAGGTTCTCTCCAAGAACAAAAGGAAGAACTTGGAAAAATTATATGTACGACTTCTTGCTCAATTTTTCATCTTTTCAGTTACTCATTACTTGATACCATATTACCTAAAAGGCTTAGTGTCATGATCCGAAATACTCACCGTCGGGACCGTGATGAGCCCTAACATTCCACTTGCTAGGCAAGCCAACATTAGAAGATTATTAAGACAAACCTTATTCAATTCAACATATAATAGTAAATAAGCTAAAGTGAAATAAAGGAAGTGCGGAATAATATAATAGCTTCATCATTTACTACTACCCAGATCTGGTGTCACAAATTCACGAACATTCTAAGATTTACTACAAGTAAAGGTCTGAAAGAAGTACAACTGTTTGAATGAAAGAAACAGTAAAACAGAAGAGATAGACAGGGACTTTAAGGTCTGTGAACGCCGACAGATCTACCTTGAGTCTCCGGTGGTCCGCTCCGAGCTACTATGCCTCTCGATCAATTGGGACCAACACCAGAATCTGCACACGAAGTGCAGAGTGCAGTATTAGTACAATTGACCCCATGTACTGGTAAGTGTCGAGCCTAACCTCGGCAAAGTAGTGACGAGGATAAGACAAGACACCCACAAATAAACCTGTGCAATTTAACAGTATATGTACAAAGATAACGGCAAATAGAAGCTAGACAAGTGACATCGGGAGGGGGACATGCTGAGGGGATCACAAGATAAAGTATCACAGCAGTAATAAGAACTTGATCAACCAATATACCTTAAATAAATAGGAACCAGTAAACAAAGTAAAGGAAAATGCACAACATCACCCTTTGTGATTTTACCCTCAACCTCACCATATGAAATAATAGAAACGGCACGACATCACCCTTCGTGCATTAACTCTCTCATAACATGGCACGACATCACCCTTCGTGCATTAAAACTCACAACAAGGCACGGCATCACCCTTCGTGCATTAACACTCTCCCTCACCATTTTTTTTGTAATTAAAACTTTCATTCACCAGTAATATTTACAAGCTGTGTCAAGCTTAATCTGGACATAAGCCCCAGATTTTAGCCATTCAGTTCACTATCCTCAGTTCTAACTACTATACTACTAGGAATGGCATCTAACTGTACATTAGGATAGTAGTTAAGTTCCATCAGTCTTCGTTATAGTCGTTGTTTACTAGCTCCTCGACCATGCACATCTTGTGTTATTACTTTCTTAATACTGCTGCTAATCGCTGTTCTCCTTTAAAAATTTCGCCATTCCTCTCTTGCCCTATATAGTACAGACTACCTGCCATAATTAGTTATACAGTTCAACTGTTGTGCTCCTCCCCTTATAGTATCTTTCTGCCCACTCAATCTCATTAGCCCATGTCATTGCTTGCCTATGTATCCCTTGCCATTGCAGCATTGCTATCCATACTCTTGAAGAATAAGGACAGCTAAAGAACAAGTGATCAATGGTTTCCTCCTCAGTGTTACATAATGAACATGTTGCATCTTCCACATAGCCCCATCCCCTCAATCTGTCTTTAGTCAGTAGCCTTCGATGTGCCGCTAGGGATACTGTAAAGATCCACTTTGGCAGTCTAACATTGTTGCACACCAGTTTCCTCCATGACACTCTAGTAAATTCACCTCGAATCTTCATTTACATAGTCTTAATGGAGAACCTTCTTATTCCCTCTACATCCTCCTCTGTATAGCCAGCTTCCTCAAAGTATTTTTTGGATTTCAGGATCTTCTGTACCATCCATGAAGCTTGCTTTGGCTTAATGCTCCACAGTGAATTCTGTTTATTGTAGTACACATGTATCTATTGCACCCACATCTTATCTTTTTTCTTGCATAGATTCCATAGGAGTTTGCATATAACTGCCTTATTCTAGGCCTCTACATCAAGAAAATTTAAGCCACCTGCTGCTTTAGGTTTACACAAATTGTCCCATGACAATAAATCTTTCTTTGATACTTCCACACCCAGTCCATAGAAATGTTCGACACACTCTTTCAATGAGATGAATCAGTTTTTTTGGCAACAAAAATACCTGAGACCAGAACACTTGAATAGAGAATAGCACACTCTTAATTAACTGAATTCTTCTTGCATAGGACATGAACTTTGATGTCTAATATTGAATTCTCCCTAGCATCTTTTCAAGTAGAGACTGACACTGAACCAATGATAATCACTTAGAGCTGAGAGGCACTCCCAAGTATCTAACTGGTAATGTTCCTTTTACAAATCCTAGAACTTGTAAAATCTCCTGCTGCTTGTCATTATGCACTCCGCCAAAAAATCTTTTATCAACATTTGCCACTAACCCTGATGCCTTTGAAAAACTCTAAAAATACTGATACAGTAGCTGAACAGATATAACATCACCTCGACAGAACAACAATAAATCATCAGCAAAGCTCAGTTGCACTATGTTTATTTTGCCACATTTAGGATGGTAATTGAAGTTAGGGTCCCTCTTGAGTGTCTTCAGTAACCTTGTCAGATACTCCATAGCCAATACAAATAGATAAGGAGATAGAGGATCTCCCTGCCTCAATCCTTTCTTAGCTTGGAATGGCCTAGTAGGCTGCCCATTAATGATGATGGAATAAGAGACTGTTGTTACACATCTCATAATCCACTGCACAAATCTCCCTGGCAACTGCAAAGATGTCATCACCTGCTCTAAATAGCCCCTTTCAACTGAGTCATAAGCCTTCTTCATATCTATTTTCATCATGCATCTAGGAGAAATACCTTTCCTGTCATACCTTTTAACTAACTCATGACTAAGTATTATGTTGTCATTTATTAGTCTCCCAGGAACAAAAGCTGACTGACTTTTATCCACCAACCCATCCATCACTCCTTGTAATCTATTAGTTAGTTACCTTAGATATAAGTTTGTATAGTAGTTTGGAACATGATATTGGCCTGTACTCAGTAATTTTAGAAGGATTTTTCACCTTAGGTACAAGTGTTACTGTTGTACAATTAATAGGCTGGTACATAGTTGAACTTGAGAAGAACTCCATTACTGCATCTGTAACCGTGTCTCCTATTGCAGGCCAAGCTTTCTTAAAGAATAAAGCATTGAAACCATCACATCCAGGGGCTTTGTTATCACTTATGCCTTTTAGAGCATGATATATCTCCTCTTTTGATACCTCTGTTATCAGTTGCATTTGTTGCACTCTGTTCACCATAGGACCATCTCTCATGACAGCTGGATTAATAGCAGGAAAATAAGGAACCTAATAGTTATTGGTAGAACCCTATCACTTCCTCCTCAATTCCCTACCTTGTTTTCACTGTATCCCCATTACACTTTACTAGTCTTCTGATTTTGTTCTGGATGCATCTGTTTTTCATACTTGCAAAGAAATATGCTGTATTGGCATCACCTAGATTTAACCATTTTACTCTTGACTTCTGCCTTATAATACTTTCCTCCACCCCCAACCATTTCTCCAATTGTACTTTCATTTCTTTTTCATCGGCTACTAGGGGCTCAGATTGACCAGGATCCTTCATTTGTTCTTGTAAAGCAATTAGTCTTTGCCTGCATACCTTGACCTGATCACCAACAGCATTATATTCATTATTGTTTAAAACCTTCATAGCATGCTTCACTCTTTTTAGTTTTAGCCAGACATTCCTTATATTGTTTTGCTCATGTGGCCTCTCCCATGCTTCACTTACTATCTTTATAAACTCATTATGCTCAACTAGATGATTTTGAAATTTGAATGGTTTAGGGCTATAGTCTTCATCCTCTTCCAATGCTATACTCAGTGGGGAATGGTCAGAACAATGTGGATCCATAATCCATACCTCTAAGTGTGGCATGGCCAGCATCCATTCAGCATTAATCAAAGCTCTATCAATCTTGCTATAAGTGTGACCATTTGTCCATGTAAAACTCCTTCCACTAGTTTTCATTTATGTCAATCCAGTACTGTCAATAAACTCATTAAAGTCTTTGATCTCCAGTTCTTGCACCGGATTGCCAACTGGTCTATCTTCCCCTGATCTAATGGCATTACCCATTATCAACCATGGCCCTTGTTGTATAGAGTGTAATCTTATCAGCTCACTCCACAGGCTTCTTCTATCTTCCAAACTATGCACTCCATATACAACTGTAAAAGTGAACCTCATATCCAATCTCCTAACATAAACTGAAGTGTGTATAAGTTGAGTAGTTCTACACAATTCTATGCAGTCTATTTCACTTGAATCATAGCAACCATATTCTTTCTCTACCACTATATTCATAGTTGTCTAAGCATGCCCATCCATGTGTAATTTTTCTTATAACTTGCATAGCCTTCTGTTCTTTTATTTTATGTTCTAGTAATGCAGTCATCTGAACTTTATTACTACGAATGATCCACTTCACCTCTTTTTGTCTAGGGGCTTTATTTAAACCCCTTATATTTCAAGTTACTAGCTTCATACAGGTATGAAAAGGGGTTGCATAGTCCCTTCCTGCCCATTATTACCTTGCTGTCTACTTGTCCCTTCCTCCATTTGTCTTGGCATTGCTAGCTGCAGTTTAGACTCTACGAGAAGGTTAGAACCATTAAGCAAATTGACTACATCAACTGGTTGTCTCTCTCTGCTTCTAGCTGTTGACTTTCCTATAACAGTTTGCCACACTTGTTCCTCATTCCCTTTCAGTGCTCCTATACCAGCACTAGCAACCAATGTACTAGTGCTAGCACTTCCTTCAATACTAGGCCCTATCATCTTTGATTGCTCCTTCGCAGCTGTTTCCTGCACTTTGGGTACAGGTTTAGGTTGCCATTCCTGTTTCTACTTTGCATTCCTTGCCTTCAGTTTTGGTCCTAGCTGTTCATCTACTCTGCATTTGTGGCCAATTTGCATACATTTAGTACAGAACTCAGGAACCCAATCATATGCTATTTCCTGAACAAACTCCCTCCCATTTGGATCAGTCACCTTGATGGACCTAGGCAGCTCTTTAGTAACATCAATTTCTACCAACACTCTTGCATAGGAGATACTATCAACTTGAGTAGTACAAGCATCAGCATATAGATGAATTCCCAAACCACTACTGATTCTGCTTAGTGACCTATTTCCCCAGCAATTCAAAGGCAAATTAGGATATTTGACGCACACTGGTATAGTTTGAAGCACCTCTTTATTAAAATCAAAATTAGCAGACCACATTTTGACAATGATAGGCTTGTTATTCAGCATGTGAGGTCCTGAATACAGTACTTCATCCCTATCTTCAATAGAATTGAAACAAACTACAAAATATCCATCATTGTGAAAATACACCTTAGGCTTTGCTATAAAGTTCCATACTGAAGCAATGTACCTTTCCATGACACCTATTGTTGGACTTCCTCCAAACGCTTGCTTCCATTTCTGAGTCTCCTTCTCAATTTCTTCCTTGCAGAGTTCCACAATCACCTCACCATTTTTAATAGTTGGTGCAATAAAACTCAGATCCATACCTTTTGCTGTAAAGTTCGATCCCACGAAAAGATTTGTCCACTGTTTCTGCCCTTTATCAGCCTCCACGGGAGGCAAATTCACTTGAGGTTGAGTTATCTCTGTTGTAGCCCCTTTTTCCCCCAGTTCACCAGTAATTGGTACATGACTATTACCAATTGTCACATTTTTGCTTACATTAGGGCTTGCATGTATCATCGGACCATCAACAACTGCTTTACCACTATGATTGCCCTTATCCAGTGGAGTTTTCATACCTTCCTTTGTGGTTGACAATGGCGGCCACTATTCTATTGAAGCTTCTCCTTGATCTCTAACCATATTGCTCTTATTCCTCAGAATTGGAGTGCTCATTCCTGCGTAATCAATTACTTGGCTCGTAGTTGCAATTCTCTTCTACCGTCCCCTCCCTATGGCAGTTGGCGTACGTTAGCACATGCACTCTAGCGTGCGCTGAGAGAGAAAAGAGAAGTGATTTTTTCAATGTAGCTTCACTCTCCCTCATTATAAAGTAATGAACAATGACAACATGGAGATAAAAATGACAAGAACAAGTCTTACTTCATCATTTGGTTCCACAATACAAACCTCAACTTTGAATCAATACTCCATTATTACCAAAGTTTGTAAACATGATAAGAACGATAAACATAACGATTAACTAGTCTAAGCATGGATAATATGATCACGAAAAGCAACAATTACATGAATAAGACCTACTCGCATGCTATGACCCGACAACAACGCATAGGTACTCGTCACCTCACCTATACGTTGTACCCAACATTCAAACACATAGAAAATAGGCAAATAAGACCTAATCCCTCGAGCCAAGGCTGACCACGACACTTACCTCGCTCCAACGGCCAAACTCAAAGCTCAACCACAACTTTTCCTCTCAAATGAGCCTCCGAACCAGTAGAATTTAGCATATTACCAACCAAACGATTCAAATTAAGCCTTAGGAACTACCTAGGATTGCAACGAATTCAATTTAGGCCATTATTGAAAAAATAAAAAAAGTTAACACCTGGGCCAACTTGGTCCAAACCCAAAATTTGGATCAAAACCCGATTACCCATTCACCCCGAACCTTATTGTACAATTGTTTTGGAATCCGACCTCAATTTGAGGTCTAAATCCCCAATTTATCAAATCCCTAGTTTCTACCCAATAACCCCCAATTCCACCAGGAAAACCTTAGATTTTAGGTTAAAATTTTGTAAAATGTAGTGAAAGGTTGAAAGAAACTATTTTAGAATCACTTACCAATGATTTGGGGAAGAAAAGTTCTTTGGAAAATTGCCTCTAAGGTTTTAGGTTTTGAAGAATGGGAGAAAAAACCCGTCTAAGTCATATTTACCCAGTTGCAGATGTTGCAAATGCGACCTGTTCGCAAATGCCAAAAAAGCTTCGCAAATGCGAAACTCCAACACTTCTGCTGCCTTCGCAAATGCGAACAAAATGTTCGCAAATGCGGAACCTGAGGATCGCAAATTCGACCCATGTCTTCGCAAATGCGAAGAATCCCTCCCCATACTTATTTCGCAAATACGAAGGATGTTTCGCAAATGCTAAACTTGTGTGGCCCAGCTTCTCTTAGCATTTGCGATGAGAAGCTCGCAAATGCGAACCACTCAGAGGTCACAATTGTTATGCCTGATCTCGCAAATGCGATATCAGAGGCCTGCAACAAGATAAGATACACCAGCAATCTTTCCAAGTCAATTTTCACTCGGTAGCCTATCCGAAACTCACCAAGCCCTCGGGGCTCTAAACCAAAAGTGCACACTAGTCTAAAAACATCACAAACTTACTCGCGCGATCAAATCGCCAAAATAACACCTAGAACTAAAAACTGAACGCCAAATCAGATGAAATTTTCAAGAAAACTTTGAAACTTCTAATTTCTTAACCGGACGTCCAAATCACGTGAAACCAACTCCGTTTCTCACCAAATTTTATAGACAAGTCATAAATATGGTATTATACCTATACCGGGTTCTGAAATCAAAATACGGGCCCGTCATCCAAAAAGTCAAATTTTGGTCAAACACTTTAAATTTATTAAGCCTTTAACTTTCAACTTTCGACAAAGTTCGATATCTCGGGCTAAGGACATCCGATTTCGATTCCTGGCATACACCCAAGTCCCAAACCACGATACGGATCCATCGGGACCATCAAAATACGAATCCGGTTCTGTTTACCAAAAATGTTGTCCAAAGTCAACTCAAATGAAGTTTTTAGGCAAAATTTCTTATTTTTGACAGTTTTTTACATAAAAGCTTTTCGAAAAGATGCCCGGACTGCACACGCAAATCGAGGAAGGCCTAACATGATTTTTGAGATTTCAGATCACATAATTAGATTTCAAAACATGAGATGACCTATCGGGTCATCACACTTAGTTATTTATGTTACACTTTCGATTAGATTTGGTGATTGACAGGAGTGTCTATAGTTTGGTTACATAGTTGTATATATTAGTGTAGAGATGGATACATGCTACATTTTAAAAGAATCTCTAATTTTAAACAACACATAATTTACAAAGATACTCCGTTAAAATTGAATGAGCGCGCTATAGAACCAAATTAGAGGTGGCAAAATGGTTTAAAAAAAAAAACAGTTATCCACTCATATTATCCATCAAAAAATGGATTGAATAATGAACCATTTAAAAACGGGTCGAATATGGATATAGAATCATATTATCCACTTAGAAAATGGTTAACCAATGGATAACTAATGTATTTAACTTTTACATTTGTAAAGTCTCAAATTGGAGTTCCTCAAGTTTGGAAGACTAGGAATTCTCTCATAAGTGATCATATTTAAGAAGCCATGGATAATATGTATATCCATATTATCCGCTGGATAAACCCGTTTTTATCCATCTCAAATATGGGTCGGGTCAGATCATTTATCCGTTTTTAAAATTACCCGTTTTGATCCACTCATATCCGACACGCCCGTTTGTCACCCCTAAACCAAATAGATGGAGTATAATTAAGGTAATGCATATAGTTGAATGCTGATTCAAATTAATCGAAATTGGTTATAATTTTTAACCTTTTAATATGTCATCTGTTCTATTGCATCTTTATTTTTTTTGATAAAGTCAATCTGGTGGATACCTACCAAAATCCATAACAGAAATAGGTAAAGGTCAGCAATATTCTATAAATGCACATCTGAAAGAGAGAAAAAAAATCTAAATAACAACTCAAGCATTGGACTAATTGACAAACTATTAGGAAAAGTGTTATGTTTGCCTTTCTTTTGAGCATGTGCAAAACCTTTTCAGGCTTTACAATAAACCCTACATAAATTCTTCCGCTCTTTCGAAAATCGTCTTGTTTATTATTTTCTTCCAAGACAACTATTTTGATATATGTTTTTTTATATTGGTCGATGCTGGAACTTTTTGTAAGTGGAAGGTAATAATTACGAAGTATATCAATTTCAAGAAATTAAGTGCATAATTGTATGGGATCTCACTATAAAATGATTATGGTCCTGATCAATAAGAAAAATAAAATTATATGGGGGTTGTGTATCCATATACATATCTTACGCAATCATCGGAAATTAAAAAGAGCATGTTGGATAGTAATGATGAAATAGGGAGACAACCTTAATTATTAGGAAAAGATATTCCAGTTGACAATGTCTACCGTCAGAAATATTATCCAAGTGCGTGTACTATTATTGTATCAATCAAACTAACGTACTATAATATAATGACGTCTTTTGAACTATAGTATATATATATAGGTACGTGCTGCTCTACATAATATACGATGGAGAGTGGCCTATTACGTACGAGAGAAGGCTATGTATATACTTAGAATTAAACCGACAAGTGGCATAATGGATCAGAGGGTGATGATGAGGAAGATCGAGCATAGCTCCAAAATTCAACATCGTCCTCATGTGCAGCTTGAGATTGAGAGAACGCGTCGTCCTCATCATTTGGTCTCCCGTTGGTACGCAGCTGTAACCCATTATTATGCAGTGGAAAATATAAGTTGTTTGATGTTTCCACATGGCCATTCAGTTGAGAAGCCACCAGACGATCGAGAGCTACCCAATCACTTGGACCAGCCCCAGAAGTAGGTTCAGTTTCTGTTAACATATTCTCATGACCAAAGCTGCAATCTTGTTGGATTAGTTGCAGAGATGACACGTCATCATCCATGTTGGTCGTCGGAGAATGATGATTCTCTAGCGCTGGAAGGTGTAGAAATGTAGTACCGTTGCTGCTGTTGGTGTTGATGTAGGACGAGGTGCTGTTTATTTGCATGTGATGATCATCTAAGTGAATGTTATTGATGTTGTTGACCAAGTTGATACTGTGTTTGTTTTCATGATCTTGTTGTTTACATGACGATCTTCCCATGTACATGAGTATTTGATCCAGAACGCCATCGTTGTTTGGTTTCTGAATAAGTGTTCTTGAGTTCATAATAGAGACTGCTGATGAACTCTGATGAGGACTCTCAAGTGCCTTATGGTAATTCTTCTTCTTGAAAACTCGACACACCACCCACCCTTCTTCCGGGCTACTTGATTCAGAGGCCTGGAAAATTGGAATTAAAAATATATGGAAGTTACTCACCTTGTACAGTTCTCGAATTTCTCTGTTATACTGTAGTATATATAACTTAGTCTAAGAATACTTACGTTGACGGCGTCTTGGGGGTTGGTCATGTTATCATCGAGGCGATATTCATGCATGATCCAATCTGATTTTTGGCCATGAGGGGCACGTCCTTTATAGAAGACTAAGGTTTTTCTCATCCCAATTCTCTTACAATTGCTGTGTATGACTTTATCACGACCTGTGGCTTTCCAGAACCCCGCAGCAGTAGCACGATTGGTTCGAGTTCCTGTAGGATACTTTTTGTCTTTGTGACTGAAGAAGTACCAATCATTTTGCGGCGTCGATCCTCCTATTCTGCACTTCTCTGCATATACAAATTTGAGGGTTCGATCATTTAATTACTATGACATGATGTCAACTACATATATATGATTAAACTAAGGACTTAATTACCTTGAATATCCCATGGTTCGAGCTTGTTGAGATCAACATCACGAATAACATCAAGATCAATCTTCTCACAGGCAACCTTTTTCCTCAAGTAATAGTGTAGAAGTTCTTCCTCCGTTGGATGGAAACGGAATCCTGGAGGCACTTGAGATTGCCCATTTACTGATAGATTCATGTCTTTTGACATCAAATGTTATATCAAAAAGAGACGGAGAGATATAGAGCTGTAAAAAGAAAGATGTGGAGTTCACCTTAATTTGATTTCCTATAAAAGGAAAAGGGTGGTGAGAGAGAATGTGATAAAAAAAGATTGAGAAAGTAATAGATGAAGGTGTGAAGAAAATGAGAGAGGATGGTAGCGTGTGGGAGTTAAAAAAGGGAAGGGAGGAAACATGATCATTTATATGCAGTAGTTAGGGACACAAATGGGTCTGTAGTTGCATGAAAAGGTTCGTATCATGGCCATTGGTGTACTTTTACATTGGTGGGGTCTTCGGCTTCTAAGATAGAATCAACCACCTTTGTATTTAGAGAGAGTGAGAATAATAATAACCTTTTTTGGCCAAAATTGAAGTGTTTGATCAAACTTTTAGAATAAATATAAAATAAATATTCGTTCTATCCTAATTTATGCGAAGTGGATTACAAGAAAGCATCTACATAGTATTTTATGGAATTCAAGCATGGATTCTTCAATCTCTTAATTACAATAAATTTATTTACTAGAAAACTAATGTAAAATATTCAGAATATTTAAGAAGTTTGAGAAATTCTTAATAAGAAAATGTTTGACATCCCAAACAATAAAACCTTCACATAAAATGACAGTGGGAATAGGAATAAATTGGAAGGCACAAGAGACTAGAGAGATTGAAGGCCACCTTATTACTATAGAATTAGGATTTATACATATTGATAGTATATAGTTTTTATTACGCAATTTTAATATTTATATAACAGGTTAATTACTATTTTTATCAGATTATCTCTTACTATTCCCCTCAATTTATGTAACAAACTTTTCTTTTTAATCTACTCTACTAAAATATTATACTTTCTTATTAGAAATAATTTAATTTTATTCTTAATAAAAGAATTTATAGTCACATGAATGTTCATGACTTGTTTTTTATCATAATTTTCGTAAATATTTTTTTTCTTAAACTCTGCGAGAGGTGACACCTCCACCTAAATAAAGATGGAGTAATATTTATGATAAAAATTTACCTATAATTAACATATAAATAAATTGAATGTATAATCATCTTTTACATTGTCATAATGTCACATTTGTGGACCTTATTTGTTCGGAGTGGGGTTAGGGGTTCCCAAATTCCATGAGTGGGGTACCCTACATCAAGAAACAATGACCTTCGACCTTAAAATCTCAAGAAAAGCTCCCTCGAAACCACCATTATCCCAAGGAAATCTCTACCTCTCTCTATCACTCATTTTACTCGTGCAACTAACACTAACGACAAGACGGCGAGAGAGTTGTGGGGTTGGGAGGAGTTGCGCTTTCATCCATTGATGGTCCATCCAATCCAAATAGAGTTCTAAAAAGGAAATAGGGATTGCATATATTTTCTTTCTTTACTTTTTCTTTCCCGATTGATCATTTTGAGTACTGACTATACAAAAACACCGAATCACTTCATCTACGACTTTATTAATTTTTTGTGTACAAAAAGGTCTGACGCATTTCGTAATAGTACGTACCACATGCATGCAAAGACTATAAAACTATATGTATATTATTGCTTCACTGAATGAATGAACTGCACCCAACATAAGGAAACTTTCATTTCATCTGTACAAATGGAATATAGTACTGAGCAATATGTGCTATTGGACATTCTTCATTTTTTGCCATTTCTGTGACATATGTACAGAAATGGTGACGTCCCGCTTGTTATGCTCATTTTTATAAAAAAATATAATGTCGATATTGTACGAATAATTATTTTAGAAGTGATATGTCTATATTAAAATTTTAAAAATAGGAAAAGAGTACAACTATTTAATTCCCATATAATAATGCAAACTATTAATTAGAGGTGTTACGTACTTTCCCATTAACGTAAGTCTATCATGCGAGAGTAGTCAATTTGGAAGTGTATCCGCTGATTATGTTGACCAATACAAATAGAGTACACTATACTAGGGACTTAACCAAAGGAATGTTTTATTCTAATGTATTATAAATTAAAATTCAAGGTTGTTATGAGTCTTGTCAGTCTCAGAGTTGAACGAGGTTCATTTTTCCAATGTCTTATTATATAATATTTCATTTGTCACTTTGTAGAAAATGTCAACATTTTGTTGGTCTTTGTTTTCTTCGCGCGGTGGTATTAGTGGTTCTGGAGGTATTATGTCCACCCAGCATAAGCAAACAACTCGCAGACAAGGATGCGATTGCTACATATGCAAATTCTGATATTACAGATTAGAAGAAACAAAAAAGACAAAATAATTTTATGGTTTCTAAATTAAATTCGAATGTTTTTAGATTAAATTAAGCAACATGCGAAGGTTTATTTTCCTAAATTAAAGTAAAAAAATCAGCTTTAAATTTTATAGACAACAAAAACTAACATGAAAACCCACTTTTAACTCCTGTCAATATAATATCTCTTACTCTATCATTACTCCATGAGAAAACAAAAAGGAAGCCTATACATGGGCCCTCCAAACCAGTTAAAATAGATAATAAGCGCAAAATTTCAAAATTTTCTCCTAACTAACTACTTTAAACTAAAATTATGATATTCAATGAAGTGCCTTTCTAGCTAAAGTTTTACTACAAAAGTTAGCTAGAAGAACTTAATTAACTAAAATCAGTTCCTAATTAGCGTCAAAACACATAGCACCTCTTTTATATTATCTCGAGATGAATCCGATATTATTATCTCATACCCTATATCTTAACGTTCAATTAATCCGTGGTAGACCCTTTACTAATAATTCATGTTTAGCATAGACAGTTATCTGTAATTAACTAGTGAAATACCATAAGAATCTTTTTTTGTTTTTGGTATAAAAATTGAAACGAGAGAGTTGTCCATCATGGGATTGTGCTCTATAATTACATCATCTTTTTCGTTACAAAATATAATGGGGTAAATTCTAAAAATAGCCAGATTTACAACTGGTCGTTCAAAAATAGCCCAATTTCAAAAGTAATCGAAATTTAGCCACTTTTTATATAAAGATAAATCTGAGCGAAAACACTGTTCAAAACCCGAAAAATACTCCAGTATATTATGCTGGAGTTCCACCATAAGTATACTTGAACTCCAACATATTATACTGGAGTTCCAGAATAAGTATGCTGGAACTCCAGCATAATATGATGGAGTTCCAGCATAAGTACACTAGAACTCCGGCATAATATACTGGAGTTCCAACAAGTATATTGGTCCAGTATAATATACTGGAGTTTGGAGCACCGACGCTCCAGTCTCCAGTATATTATACTGGAGCTAGCAAAGTATAGCGATCCAGCATAATATGCTGGAGTTCATACACAAGTGCACCGAACTCCAGTATATTATGCTGGACCGGTCTCTATTGCAGCAAAATAGTGACTATTTTTCATTGACTTGGTAAACGCTGGTTATTTTTGATTGACCAGTCCTAAAACTAGCTATACCGTGCTATTTTTACAATATAATGTCAAAAATGTAGTTTGAAGCCCATTTTCTTAAAAACAGAGTTCCTATATTCTAAAAGTTGATTTATCCACGGTCATCTAAGTATACACATAAAAAATAATACGACTATTCATTTCTTATCCAATTAATTACAAACTAAATCAGACTCTTAAATCGGGGCGGAGTCTGCTCCTCTCGAATGGAAATAAATATTTTAGTAAAGTTTTTTGTCCGCTCTGCATCTACCCAAATGATGTTCCAGTGTTCGATCACAACAGTTAAAAGAGAGAACTCTACATGCTTAAAAACATGTACATATGTATACAGTATACATAACTATGGCGGCAAATGCTGGTTTGAGGTGGTTGTCGTTTGAGTTGATGTTTTACCTCATCTTTCTCTTGTGCTTTGACTCTCTTATTTCACTTTTCTCACAACATATCCCCCATTAAGATTCCCCTTCTTTATATTAGCTTCTCCTCAGTTCCCACGCCCTTTTCACCTTCTTTAATTTGTTAATTTTTCCCAAGTATCACTGTCAGAGGCGGACCCCGAATTTCAAGCTTATAGTTTGGGAATTTTAATCCTTTTAAGTTACTGGATTCTAAGGACAAATATAGAGTTTAAACCAAAGCTACCCGTTCTCGGCACTCTAGCTCCGCCCCTGATAACTGCCGATGAACTCATCTTTTGAATTGTTCTTTTTCACATAGGAGTTATTAAGAAAATCAAATATATATATATATATATGAAACACACCATTTTTTTTGGGCCAGCAGGGGATGAAAAATGAAAGTAGGAGATAAGAGTTGATGATTAAAAAGTAGAGTGTAGTCCTCAACATCATTCATAAATATGTAAGTGGATGGATCATTGAATAAGGAGCAACACAACCAATGTCTAACCAGAAGATAATAACAGCACTAACATAAAATTCCGTTAGGAGGACACTCAGTCTTAGTCCTAATGATGCCTATTATTCCTCAAATTTCTTTCTTTAATCATTCTCATTTGGAGCCCTTAAATTGACGACGCAACCACTTCTATTCCTTCTTTTATCACTTACCTGTTTTTATTCATATTAATCACTGCTAATCGATAACTACTGGACGAGTAGTACTGGTAGTTGTAGGTGGTTAGTTGTTTGTTGGACTTCTATGCATTTTAGTAGTTTTTACTATTCACCCCATGCTAATTGGATTATAATTGTAATTTTAACAGCAACTTACAACTTGATGACGTCCGTAATTCGTAAATTAAAGTTTTCTCATATTACGTGTTATGACGACCCCGTTATTCATACACAGAATAAGATGCCCGTGAGGAAACATTAGTTTCTTTTTATTTATTTATTTATACTCTGAGGTTTGCATGACAAGCAAAACAATATCACGAAGCCAACCAACTTCTAGTTAACAACTACTTCCACTATTTGGCAACTTATTTCCATTTTTATTAATCCAACAGTAAAGAAATTCCTTGAGGACAAACAACAATATACCTGCTTTTAAATGTTTCTCGTACACTTAGGGGTCGTTTGGTAGGATGCATTAGATAAAATAATGCATGCATTAGCTTTGTGTATTAATAATACCTTGTTTGATAGACATTTTGAACTTATGCATTGGTTATGCAAACATTAGTTTATCCTATGCATAACTAATGCATAGAAAACCATGGTATTATCAATGCAATGGGTTTTAATGCATGCATTAGCTTAGTTAAAGTCAAAATTGTCCTTCAAAATTTATGCTTGATTAAAATATACTAGTTATTATATTAATGCAAGTTTAAAATAATCCAAATAGTGAGAAATAAAATTATATCTCTAGTAAGTAAATAAATACTTAGCATATATTTTTTTTATAAATAAATATTTAGTTTTATATTACAATATAGGTAGACAAATCGAATAATATTTTTTAAAAAACTTTTTCATATAAAAATATTTCTCAACATATGTTTCTTTTAAAAAGTTAGAGTGATGGACTGATTTTGAGGGCATTTTTGTAAACAAGCAATTCTTTTAGAAATTGTGCAATGCTTTAATACATCAAACCAAACAATGGATAAGAAATATGCCAGCATAACTAATGCAAGCATAACTAATACCAGCATTACTAATACACCCTATTCAACATTATTCTTATGCACCCTACCAAACGACCCCTTACTTTGGACGCAGGGCGGGTCTATAGTGCTAATTACGGGTTTAGGTGAATCCAATAGCATTCTCTCAGATCTTAAGAAATGTATTAAATATTTAAAAATATTTGATCGTAACCTAGTTATTATTGCAGTATTAACTTGAGATTGCCGCAGGAGTTTATAAATTTTAAATTATGGATTCACCTCTATTTGGACGCACAAAAAATCTCTATACACCTGTTTACCCTCAAAATCAAAAAACAATTAAACTTATAAGTGGTTTTAAGGATATGTCATTTCACCTAGCACCAATTGTTAAATATGATGATTAGTAGTTGAAATACACAACAAAGTAAAGCAAACCAGCATTGAAATGCAATTCAGCCCTCGAGCTAGGTCTCCCTCGAACTTAGTGAGTGAGAATAGAGTTATGAAACCAACTGAACAACAAGAGAGTATAAAAGAAAAGATCATTGTATTACTTTGATATGCGTGAATGTAAGATTGGTCACAAAATGGACTAGAAACCTCTTTATATAGTAGAGGAGTCCTATTTATGATACAATTTTAATTACAGAAGTAAATCCCATGATGGGCTAAATAACCGTTCTTGATTTGATCCGTTCCGAGATTTCCGCCATGATCCTCGGCCAGTCACGGATATCTCGCATTTCCGTTATTATGCTATCTTCAATATTGCTCGATGTATGTCCTGTTTGATCTCGATCATCATCGCCCTTGACCCCGACAGGTACTTCAAATCCCGGACTCGGCGTCTTATCCTCATATCTCGTTCTGATATACTACGGGGCCAATCCTCAAACTATCCCTCTGGTCCCGGCCAATTAGTGAAATCGGGCAGGCCCGATTTTAAGCGTATATAGATAGTCCCCTTATTTTTTGGAGTATAATGACAAGAAATGAATTGAGTCCTCGATCTTTATCCCGATTTATCTTGACGTCATCACCGTGACGTAAATGACATAGGGCGCCGAAACGTCCCATCGGTTCGGATGTCGAGGCTTTAATGTCTGTCAGTCGTTGTCGGCCACTACCGATTTCTGACCCGTCGTCTCCAACCTATAAATATATCTTCCTTCTTTTTCTCAAACTTTACTTTCAATCATCATACTCCTTTGCCTTCTACAGATTCTCAAACCTTTCTTTGTTTGTTCTACCTGAAATACCAAATATTCCAATCTCTGTTCTTCCTTGTTCATCAAGACAAAAATGGCCATGACTTCTAAAACCATTCCACAGAAAGAGAAAGCTTCCTCATCTCAACCAGCCTTCAAACGACCAGTGGCGGAGCCACGCCCTAAAGAATTATTTCCTCCGCCGTGCGTTCTTGATTTTGACTTTAAGGTTGAAGAGACCTCCTCGGTTCCAGGCCGATGCGAGCCAATGTCGAGGTACATATGGATAATCACCAGTGACCTCCTAGACCAAGTTAAGAAGGATTGCAACTCGGTAAACAAGCATATGGTGGTGCCTTCGCCTGAGGAATCAAATCACCACGTATGAGGAGGGGTTTCTGAGTATTTATACTTACCCATTCACATTGGGTCCTCTAGATCCAATTATCGTGGACTTCTGCAAGAAGTAAGAGGTCACCCGCGGACAAACTCATTCTTCTTTTTGGAGGATAGTGGTACTGCTTCGATTTTCTATGAGCCAAGTTGAGGGGCTTCCTTTCACCCTCGACCATCTCGTTCGCCTGCATAGCCCCCGACTTTATCGGGGAGGATTAGTGAAGCTTCATCATCGGGCCAACAAGGCGGCCTTCTTGAGCATAGATGAGGAAAGTGATCGGGGTTGGATGGGCCGATTCGTCCGAGTAAAGACCTCGGACCTGATCTCTACCAAAAGCATACCATTTCCGGATAAATGGAATATGAAACGTAAGTTTAATTCCATCTTGTAACTTCTGTTTACTATCTCCACTTTTTCATCCTTTCTTATCGGTGTTTTATTTCATGCAGCCATTGCCTGGATGTCGGGTGCGATTCCCCATCTCGAGAACTGGGTCAGGAGCCTAGTGTCGACATCGAAACATGCTGAGCGCGCATGGCGCGAGTTATTGAAGGGTTGATGAGAGGCCCGAAACCATGGTAAGTTTTTGTGTAATCCGATAACTCCGACTACTGTCCGAATTTCTTTTTGATCTCATTTATCCTTCTTCTGCAGGTCATGGTAAAGAAGTGTCGATGATGCCTCTAGTGAAGAAGAAAACCCACCCCTTGACCCGAAGCCGTCAAAGGAAAGTAAGAGGAAAGGGGCTTCGACCTCCAAGGGGCCAGAGCCTAAGAGTAATGCAGCTCGAAAGTCCAAGAAGGAGGCAATTCCCCTGTCTATGGAGTCAATTCAAATCCTAAGAGAGGAGGAAGAAAAAGAAGAAAAGGAGGATGATTCTGGTCTGGTGGCTCGAACACGAGATAATACCGAGGGTCAACAGGCCACCAGATTAGTTGAAACTGAAAATATTCTACCCCGATTTGACGGGGCCAGAGAGGGGGATTCAGTTAGGGTCCCTGAGCCGATTGGAGCTGAAGGTTCCTCACCTCGGGGTGAGAAGGCGTCAAAAATGGCTGTAGAGGCCGGTCCCGAGGCTCCTCGAAATGAGGAGAGTGTACTAAGAGATCCACCTAGGACAATAGAAATTGGAGACTCCCCGTCGCTTCCTTCATTCTTCGAAGAGGAGTTCGGGAAGCCGAGGCCATGAAGACTCCTTGTGTAGAAGGTGCCCTCGGAGGGGAGGACCTTTTCGGTGGTTGTTTCGCTGGGTCGATGATGCTGCTGGCTTGAGTGACTTGGAGTTACCGAGGAAGAGCTTGGGCGAATCTTCTTCGAATTTTAGATTGACCAGACAGTTTCTGGCCCCTAGTGTCAATCCCGAGTGCAAACGAATAATCATTATTTTGGTCCCGGATGATGCACGAGTTTTTGCCGCCCCCGTTGGGGTGGCTAGTACCTTCAGAGTCTGGTCACCGAGGAAGACCAGAATCTGATGGACGAGGTGGGAGCATCGTGTCTCTTCAATGAGGCCCATCAAGCTTTGAATCGGGTAAGCCCTAACTTTCCTTGTCAAAACCGGCTTCCACACTTGTGTTTTTCGCTTCTTGCCTAATTCTTTTTCTTCTATTTGTGTAGGCCTCGATGCTTCATCATAAAGCTTTCTTTAGGTCTCGAGGAGAGCTTAGCCGATATGAGGCCGAAATTCAAGGGCTTACTGAGGAGAGAAACACCCTTAGGCTTCTCGGCGAGCAAAAAGAAGAAGAAATCAAGGGCCTCCGAGTTGAGCTGGCCGCGGCTCAGAAAGAACAAAGTGAACTGACCGAGCAGGTAATAAAAGTCCTAGAAGCTCATGGCATCGGTTCGGGAGTGATGGCTAACAATTCGATCTTATAGGTTCAGCAGAATCTCGAGATGGTCGGGCAACTCCATGGGGAAGTAAATGCGGTGAGGGCGGAGACCATAGCGTGGAAGCAAAATATGGACCGCCTTGCCTCAGAGAAAGAGGCTGCTCGAGCTCAGTTATCCTCTGCTGAAAACCAACTCCATGGCATGAAAGAGAAGAACTTGGCACAAGACAAGAAAATTGAGGAGCTCCGGGCTCGATTGGTTACGAAGCTTGTAGTGGCGGAATCTAAGGCTGAGACGGCTAAGGCCGATGCTGAGGCAATCGTGGCCGTTTATCGATCTGACACCGAAGCCGCTCAAGCTCGAGCAAAGGAAGTTGCTGATACTGCTCAGACTCGAGCATACTAGGTAGCCGAGCTTGCCAAGTGTCGGTCTCGAAGGGAGACTCTCGAGGAAATCCACGCTCGTGGCTTCGATCTCGTTGCCGAGATCAAAGATGCAAAAAGCTTGAAGCTGAAGCCAAGGCATTGGTCTCTTCCGATGATGATGATTCCGGGAGCATGAGTGGGTCCGAGAGCGAAGAAGACCCCGGGGCGAATATGTTGCTCCTGGTGAAGATTAAGTACTTAGGATCTTTTTTTGGATTTTTTGCATAGAATTCCGATTGGGCCATGTTGCCCTTGTAAATAACTTTTAACATATATAAAGGTCTCTCTTTTTTCCTCGTGCATTTTCATTTTATTTCTGACTCGTGAAATTTGTGCTTCATTTATGCCTTGTGAAATTATTATTCATTGGCTCGAGTTTTAGGCTATTCGACCGAACAAGGGCAGTTTCTGCGATCGAGTGAGTGCTTGCTCGGATTAGAAATAAGGGAATCCTCAAGTTTTATTCGAATGAGGGCGATCTTTCGAACTCGAGAGCAAAAAATAACCCTTAGGCTTAAAAACAGTCCGTGAGTGAGAATTTGTTCGGACTTGAGTTGAAGTTGCCCTTGGGCTTAATGATTGACTGGGTACATGCTTGAACTCATAATTTGGTAGCCCTTAGGATTTCGGGCCAAGTGAGAAGGATCTATCGAACTTGAAGTGAAAGTATCCCTTAGGGTTTTTGTAAGTTCTGTATTCGGCCGATCTGGCCTTTGTAAAACGATCGTATACATAAGGCTTTTTCTACCCTTTTCGGCTTTTAAAGTTTTCCCTTTGTTTATCATTTGCGTTCACAAAGTTTATAATGCCTTAGCATGAAATAATAAAGTCATGTTTGAGGGTTCGAACAATTTTGTACATGTTGGGGTTTTCGAGGCTCGATTCTATCGAAGCCCTTTATAATTTTGTCGAGGGTATCCCTTTCAACCGGTTTATGAGAATATTCGAAAGCCTATTTTATTATGGAATTTGGATATCTCCGAACCGTGTCAATTCGGCCGTAGCCTTTAGTTTGGGATTTGCCCCTTGGGCTTTATTTTCTCGTTGCGCTTCGAACTTGTTCGAAGTGTCAGTTCCCGAGTGGGGTGGCTGCGGCCTATAAAAATCGAGGGTTCCCTTTTTAAGGTCTTATCATCTCGAGATTTTAATAATTCGATCTCGTCTATTTTTTGGACGGCAGTCCCCGAGTGAAGGGTTAATTATTCGAACTTCGGTTGTGATTGGCCCTTAAGCCTGTTTACACAATAGATCGAGTATGAAATTGTAAAGTAGAAAAATTTTCCAAGGCATGAGATATTGGCAAGGAAAAATAATTCTTTCAATAGATGATTATACATGCGTACATGTTTGATGTTAGGTCTCGAGTAACCTATATGGGCACGGTTCATTCGACCGTTTGGCCCTTACAAAATTTACCTATCGAGACCCCGCTGTTACGAAGTAATTTCCTCACAACAAAGTTGACATTCAAGGGTAATGCCCCCTAGTTTCGTGGTTGATTGTAAATAGGCCTTGGATACTGTTGAATTATTCTAAGTTAGCGCGATCAATGGTTGCCTTGTTAAAAACCTCGCCGGAAAACCCAATTGGGACAAAACCGGTCTAAGGAAAAAAAGTGCAACACGTGCTTTCAGACCTAAAGGAGTGATATGTTCTAATTTTTGGTAGTTGCTCGCCGTTCATCATGCCGAGCTTGTAGGATCCTTTGCGATAATATCGAGGACCTGATATGGTCCCTCCCAGTTTGGACCCAGTTTTCCTTCGTTCGGGTTTCGAGTGTTAATGGTGACTTTTCTTAGCACCAAGTCTCCTATTTTAAAGTGTCGAAGATTGGTTCTTTGGTTGTGGTACCTTTCGATGCGTTATTTTTGTTCGGCCAATCGAACGAGGGAGGCCTCACGTCTTTCATCCAACAATTCTAGGCTCGTGTTCATAGCTTTGTTATTTGATTCTTCTGTCGCATATAGAAACCTGAGACTAGGTTCCCCGACCTCGACTGGATAAGAGCTTTGGCACCATAGACCAAACAGAACGGTGTTGCCCCCGTACTTGATTTCGACATCGTGCGGTACGCCCAAAGAACCTTGGGCAATATTTTTCTCCATTTCCTTTAGCATCGGTCAATCTTTTCTTAAGATTTTGAATGATGGTTTTGTTGGTTGATTCGGCTTGTCCGTTCCCGCTGGGATGGTATGGTGTTGATAGAATCCCTTTGATCTTGTGATCCTCGAGAAATTTAGTTGCTTTGTTGCCGATGAATTGCTTTCTGTTGTCGCACAAAAATCTCGGCAGGCATCCCGAATCACCATATAATGTGGTCCCAAATGAAGTCTATGACTTCCTTTTCCCTGTCTTTCTCGAAATCTTGTGATTCAACCCACGTAGAAAAATAATCAACATAAATAGAATAAACTGAGCTTTACTTGGGGCCGATGGTAGAGGGCCGACGATGTCCATTCCCTATTTCATAAACGGCCATGGGGATAAGATTGAGTGGAGCTGCTCCCTGGATTGGTGAATCATCGGTGCATACCTCTGACATTTGTCGCGCTTCCGAACAAATTCTTTTCTATCCTTTTCCATATCAGCGCAATAGTACCCTGCTCTGATGACTTGGTGAACCAGTAATTCGGCACCGGAGTGGTTCCCACAAGTGCGTTCGGGAATTTCCCATAGGATGTAGTCGGTGTCTCCTGGTCCCAAACATATCGCCAATGGCCCATCGAACATCCTCCTGAATAGCGTTCCATCTTCGGCCAAAGTGAACCGTGCTGCCTTCGTGCGTAGAGTCCTCGACTCCTTCGGATCTGATAGGAGCTTCCCGTTCTTTAAATATTCAATGTACTTGTTTCTCCGATCCCAAGTCAAACTTGTGGAGTTTATTTCGGCGTGGCCTTCTTCGATTACTGATCTCGAGAGTTGTACGACAGTCCCCGAGTTAAGATCATCATCTTCGACCGATGACCCAAAGTTTGCAAGGGCATCGGCCTAGCTATTTTGCTCACGAGGTATGTGTTGTAATTTCCACTCCCTAAAATGATGTAAAGTTACGTGTAGCTTGTCCAAGTACATCTGCATTCAATCTTATCGGGCCTCGAAGGTTCTGTTGACTTGGTTTACCACAAGTAGGGAATCACATTTGGCCTTGATGACCTCTGCTCCCAAGCTTTTAGCCAGCTCGAGACCTGCAATCATGGCCTCATACTCGTCCTCATTGTTAGTTAACTTTGAAGTTTTGATAGATTGTTTAATTATGTTACCCGTGGGCGGCTTCAAAATGATGCCCAGCTCAGACCCTTTCACGTTCGAAGCGCTGTCTATGAAGAGGGTCCATACCCTCGATGATGTGCCTGATTTTAGTAACAATTCCCTTTCGACTTCGGGTACGAGGGCTGGCGTGAAGTCAACCACGAAGTCTACCAAAATTTGAGACTTGATAGTTGTTCGGGGTTGATACTCAATATCGTACCCGTTGTGTTCTACGACCCATTTGGCCAATCGAACCGAAAGTTCAGGTTTATGCAAAACATTTCGAAGGGGATAGGTAGTTATAACACATATTGGGTAACATTGGAAATATGGTTTTAATTTCCTAGAGGTGCTTATTAAAGCAAGCGCTAATTTCTCTAAGTGGGGATACCTAGTTTCGGCCTCGCCTAATGTCCGACTAACATAGTAAACAAGGAATTGCTTACCTTGTTCTTCTCGGACTAGGACCCCACTTACCGCTATTTCTGAAACCTCCAAGTATAAGTAGAGTTGCTCGCCCGCTTTCAGGGTATGAAGCAGTAGAGGGCTTGACATGTATCGTTTTTGTTCTTCTAAGTCTTGTTGGCATTCCGGGGTCCATGCAAAATTGCCCTTCTTCTTAAGTAGTTAGAAGAACCAGTGACTTCTATATGAGGACCTCGAGATGAATCGCCCTAGGGCGACTATGCGCCCGGTCAACCTCTGCACGGCCTTCACATTATCTACGACTTTGATATCCTTGATAGCTTTGATTTTATCGGGGTTGATCTCGATCCCCCGATTGGACACCGTGAAGCGAGCCGACCCCGAATGCACACTTTTCTGGTTGAGCTTCATGTTGTACCTCCTTAGTAGATCGAAAGTCTCCTACAAATATTTCAAATGGTCCTCTGCTCGCAGGGACTTAACTAGCATGTCATCAATATAAACATCCATAGATTTCCCTATTTGTTCTTCGAACATTCAGTTTACTAGGCGTTGACAAGTTGCACAAACATTTTTTAATCCGAACGGCATTACGTTATAGCAATAGGTGCCGTATTTAGTGATAAATGAAGTCTTTTCCTGATCCTCCGGTTTCATCTGTATTTGATTGTACGCGGAGTAGGCATCAAGAAAACTGAGAATCTCGTGGTCGTCCGTGGCATCGGTCATGCGATCGATGTTCGGCAAAGGAAAATAATCCTTAGGGCAGGCCTTGTCCAAGTCCTTATAGTCTATGCACATTCTAAGTTTATTTCCCTTCTTAGGGGCTACCACTACGTTTGCTAACCATTAGGGATATTTTACTTCTCGAATGGACCCTATTTTGAGAAGTTTGGTTACCTCGTCCTTGCTGAATGTATGCTTAACCTCGGACTGGGGTCTTCTCTTTTGCTTTACCGGACGGAACTTCGGGTCCAAGCTTAGTCAATGGGTGGTGATCTCTGGTGGGATCCCTGTCATATCGAGATGGGACCAAGAAAAACAATCTATGTTATCTAAAAGGAATTGAATAAGTTTTTTCCTAAGCTCGGGAGTTAACCCTGTGCCTAGGTATACCTTTCAATCGGGTAGATGCTCGATCAGTATGATTTGTTCCAGCTCTTCGACCGTCGACTTCGTTGCGTCAGAATCATCAGGGATTATGAAGGTTCGAGTTATCATATAATCATCATCCTCGATAGTTTCTTGTTCCTACGATCGGGCCGAGGCCGGTGACTGTGGTTGCTATTTGACTTCCTGCTTTTCCTTTGACTGCGATACCTTCGTCGATGAAAGCGCCCATACCGATATCACTTCATCGATTGCAAACATTTCTTTGGCGGCGGGTTGTTCACTGTACACCATTTTGACTCCTTCTGATATTGGGAACTTTAGGACTTGATGAAGGGTAGAGGGCACTGCCCTCATGTTATGGATCCAAGGCCTTCCGAGCAGTGCGTTGTACCTCATGTCACCCTCGATCACATGGAACTTTGTTTTGTGGATGGTCCCGGCCACATTTACCAGCAAAATGATTTCCCCTTTGGTGGTTTCACTTGCCATGTTGAAGTCGTTAAGTACTCAAGCAGCGGGCACAATTTGATCTTGTAGGTCGAGTTGCTCTACGACCCTTGATCGAATAATGTTTGCCGAGCTACCTGGATCAATCAACACATATTTGACTAGAATTTTATTCATAAGGATAGATATTACTAGAGCGTCGTTGTGAGGTTGTTCGATCCCTTCTGCATCCTCGTCGTTGAAAGACAAGATCTCTTCTGGTAAGTAGTCCCGTGTCCGTTTTTTTCTTGTGATCGTCACCTTGGTGCGTTTGAATACCGGCCCCTGAGGAATATCGACCCCTCCAACGATCATGTGAATCACATGTTGTGGCTCTTCTTGCTCGTTCTGTATGTTTGAATTTCTATTTTTGAAGTGGTTCTTGGCCCAATCACTTAAGAATTCTCGAAGATGTCCCTCGTTGAACAATCGCGAAACTTCCTCTCTTAGTTGTCTGCAATCTTCTATTTTATGGACATGGGTGCGATGATACTTGCATATTTGGTTCGGGTTTCTCTGGGTCGGATCGGTCTGCAGAGGTCGAGGCCACCTGGTATCTTTGATACGCCCAATGGCCGATACTATGGCGGAGGCATCTACGCTGAAGTTATATTCTGACAACCGAGGTGCTTCTTTGGACCCGGTATCCCTATCGAAACCATTCATGCTCATGAGCCCTCGGGAGCTCTGTCCCTGATCGTTCCTTCTATCATTCCGAACGGGGTTGCGCCCAGGCCCGTTATTTCTTCGGTCTCCAGCGTATGGCTGATATCGGTCTCTGTTCGACCGTGGTTCCCGATCAATGTCCCTTTTAACTCTATCCACGGGCCTGTTGGGCTAAATCGAACCGATTGGAGCCCCCAGTTGGTCGTCTTTGACCCTAATCTTTGACTGATATCGATTATGTATATCGGACCAAGTGACAGCTGGATATTCGATCAAATTCTGCTTTAATTGTTGCGAAGCTATGAAACCCCGTTCGTTGAGACCTTGAGTGAAGGCTTGTACAACCCAATTATCGGTGACCCGTGGTAAATCCATTCATTCCATTTGAAATCGAGAAACGAGTTCCCTGAGCATCTCACTATTTTTGCCTTACCTTGAATAAGTCCGTCTTTCTAGTTGCAACCTTAATGGCTCCAGCATGCGCCTTTACAAAGGAATCTGCATGCATAGCAAATGAATCAATAGAGTTAGGTGGTAAATTATGATACCATATCATAGCACCCTTTGATAAAGTTTCTCCGAATTTCTTTAGCGACACGGATTCAATTTCATCATCTTCCAAGTCATTTCCCTTAATGGCGCACGTATAAGAGGTGACATGTTCGTTTGGATATGTTGTTCCGTTATACTTCGGGATCTCGGGCATACGGAACTTCTTCGGGATTGGCTTCGGAGCCGCACTATGGGGGAAAGGTTTTTGGACAAACTTTTTCGAATCAAATCCTATTTATGACACAATTCTAATTACAGAAGTAAATCCCATGATGTGCTAAATAATCGTTCTGGACTTGATCCGTTCCGTGATTTTCGCCATGATCCTCGGCTAGTCACGTATATCTCGCATTTTCGTTATTATGTTATATTCGATCTTGCTCGATGTATGTCCTGTTTGGTCTCGATCATCATCGACCTCGGCCTCGACCTCGACCCCGACAGGTACTTCAAATTCCGGACTCGGCGTCTTATCTTCATATCTCGGTCTGATATACTACGGGGCCGATCCTCGAACTATCCCTCTGGTCCCGGCCAATTAGTGAAATCGGGCAGGCCCGATTTTAACCGTATATAACGCCATAATTTAAGATGATTTACTTTCTTCTCTTTATCAAAAGTTTTGCGTTTTTTCCCCTCCAGTTTTGGTTTATCCCCCTTTCTTTTATTGCAGTGCTGAATTATCTTCTTTTTGTCCTGTGGAGAAAGTTAATTCTCATCAATAATTTGAATAACGGGCCCAACAACTGTCCGTAACTCTAGTCCAAATTAGAGTTACGGTAATATTACTGGTACAGGCTAGGTCTTGTTATCCTATTATGGCGTATAAAACATACAGCCTGCTGCGTGAACACATCTTAATTGCACCTAATTTTATAATTAAAGCAGCTTTAGAGAAAAGTCCTTTTTTCGCAATAATTAGTGAATCATCAATCAGTTGCAGATGATGATTTTACAGCTCTAGGGGCCAATTAAAGTATAAGATTGAAATGATAGAAGATGCTTTTCTGAAAATTAGAACGCTGTTATCTTTAGATCACTGGAATGCAACTCAAGAACACCAAGCTAGGAATGTACAATTTAGGCACATATTGAATTTCTAGAAGCTAGCCTAAGGACTTTTTCACTGTACTCTAACATCAGCAGCCTTAAATCCAATAATTACGGAATAAATCAAATCATTACGGAAATTGTGTAGATTGCTAATATTGCTACTAAATAGCATAATACTAGTATCAAATTAAATAGCTATTTTTGCTAATATTGCTACTAAATAGCACAATACTAATTTTCAAGGGAAACTTCCTGGGGTATTATCACTTTCAGATCGCACCAGAAATTATTTATATTTGGTAGTCGAAAAAGTGTATAAAATTTATACAATTTTTGTACACAAAGTATATATATACAAAAAATATATAAATTTTATAAATTTTTCGGCTATTATTTTTACAGCGGCTATACAGTGTCATTTTTCCAAACTTTTCCTACTTTGGATGTGAATCTGTGATGTGCTCAGTATAGTACGAGGAAATCCTACTATATGTTGGCCCATCTCAACAAGAAGTTGGGGGAAATTAAAAAATAGCCAGATTTATAAGTGGTCATTCAAAAATAGCCACAGTTTCAAAAGTAATCGAAATTTAGCCACTTTGTATGTAAAGATCAATATGAACAAAAACACTGTTCAAAATCCGAAAAAATACTCCAGTATAATATACTGGAGTTCAAGCATAAGTATACTGGAACTCCAATATATTATACTGGAGTTCCAGTATAATATATAGGTCTAGCATAATATACTGGAACTTTCCGCGTGTTGGCGTTCCAGTATAATATGCTGGAAGTTCATACACAGGTGCACCGATCTCCAGTATATTATGCTAGAACTTTCCATGCTGCAGCAAAATAGTGGCTATTTTTCAATGACTTTGCAAACACTGGCTATTTTTGAAAACCCAGCCCGAAAACTGGCTAGCCCGTGCTATTTTTACCAAGAAGTTAGGCAAAAATTTGTGGGCTTGATATCTATATATTTATGGGCTAAAGCAAAGTTACCGAAAATGGGCCTATGTAGATCCAATAAGAAACGCGGAAACGTTGGAAAGGCCTTTGCATTTTACTGTTGCTATACTGCCTGTCTATACTTGATCTCCCTTTCACATGAGTCTCTGGTTTCCCTATTGATTTCATTTTAATCTTCTCTTTGGCCGACTTCTACTTCAATTACCTTTGCGAATCATGAACTATATCTTAATCCGGTTAAAGAAACAACTATGTGAATTCTCCAAAACATTCACATTTCATTCATAATAGCATGCTTAAATGAGCATGTTCCAACAAATTTTGTATCGTATAGTTAGGGCAGCTCGGTGCACAAGGCATCCCGTGTTCACGCAGAATCCGGGAAAGGGACGCACCCCAAGGGGTGTAATGTAGCATTTTACCCTAATGCAAGCATTAGTAGCGTTTTCACGGCTTGAACACGTGACCTATAAGTCAGAGACGGATCGAGGATTTAAAGTTTATGGGTTTAGATTCGCAATTCTACCACATTTCATCTAATTTAATGGGTTCAAAATTTATTATTTGTACATATTTAATAATTTTTTGAGCAAAAATACAGGGTATGAGCAAAAGCTATGGGTTCAGTCAAACGTAGGGGTGTGCATTCGAATCGGTTTATCGATAAATCGAATCGATTATTTGTTATCGGTTTATCGATATCGGTTTATCGATTTATCGATTTCGATTTCGAAATTTTCCTTATCGAGTTATCAATTTCGATTTCGATTTTGTCCTCTTCGGTTATCGGTTTATCGATAAACCGATAAGATATACTAAAAAGATAAATATACCCTCAATGGAAAACAGAATTAGAGAGGTTGCTCCGTTGTAAGCTAATTTCTCAACAATGGCAAAGCAGAAGGACACTTCCGCCATTGAAATTGACGATCACAACAGATCTCCGTCAATGGAAAATACATGAATATTTATATTCGTCAGGGTGGTTGAGCCTGGTAATGACAAGCTTTTGGGATCAAACCTAGTATGGGACACAGTGATGAAGGTCCAATTTACTTATTCAAGACTAAAAGCAAGCCAATGCAGATAGAAATCCTGTGCGGAAGATAAACAGTAATGACTATTGAGCACCAACAAGTAAGGAAACATCATTCGAAGGAGATAGCTTCGGTTGAATTATTACTACGACATAATCACTCCAGTGAAGAAGCAACGTTTGAAGCTGACGATGACATGAAATTGAGAAATCTTCACCTTTTCAATCTTACATGTAGGTTGAGTTTTAATTTGTGTTCACTTTTTAATGAGATGCAGAATTTTTTATTTTATATGTCTTGCTAAAAAAAAGAAAAATAGAATTAGCCGTGATAATGTATTTTGTTTTATTTTTTTATACCGTTGGAGTGTTGGTGACTTACATTTGATCCTTTACTTTAGTTTCGTTGCATGTGCTTGTTGACACAATTTTTATGTTATAAACGGTATTCGTCTTATTTTAGCTTCTTTTTGTCCATATTAGTTAGGCGTGTTTATAGTGATATACTTTCCGTGGAATCCCGCAAATTTTCTTATTGGTGTAATCGATAACCGAATCGATAAGCCCCAAAAATCGATAAATCAAAATCGAAAAAATCGAAATCTTATTGAAACGATAACGATAAGCATATATATGTACAAATCGATAATCGATAAGTAATTATCGATAAGGGTCAAAATCGAATCGATAAATCGAATGCACACCCCTAATCGAATGCATAGCTTCTACACTAGATACGCATCTGCTATAGGTCACAAGAAAATAACTTCATTGTTGCTTCAAAGACAAGCTTGGAAGAATTAATATAGTTAGAATACTTTTTTGTCGTTAATCCACCAAAATTTTGTTTTTCATTTAATTTAAGATTTAGTAAAGATAAATTTTTCTGAAATTCATATAATTGTTAATGGCTTAATCTAGATATCCCCAAAAAAAGTATGGCATATATAGCTACATAATTTGCAGTGTTTAAATAGAAAGTGGTTAGACAGTTTTTGGAATAGATGGTGCGCGCGGAAATGCGGGAAATTGCAACTGGTGGGAAAATGCGTTTCCTTTGGTGGGGAATACTTCATTCCCACTTTCACTTTATTAAATTAGAAAAAAGAGTTTGTCCCATTTTTTTTCCCTTCACTAAAGAGAAAAAGTGAAAGGCAACTGTGCAGCAAATGGAGAATACTATAGCTTAGCTGCTTATATTTTTGCCTGTGCATTTTCTCTGAAATCATGGAGATAATGCATTCTGGGCCCCACTAATCTCTTAAGCATACCACACTTTCCATACACAAACACATTCTTTATTTTGTTTTCTTCAAGTTAAACGCCATGCTATACAAAGTATTGGTCATAATATTTCTTTCTTTCTTCATCTTCTTTATGTGCTTTTCTTCTTTTTCTTTTTTAATTAGCTACTAGCTGCTGCGCTGGGATCAAGAAAAGCTCAAAAAGAAGAATTCCACCGACGACACAAGACCATCAAATTAAGGTCCCCATATATATTCCACCCTCACCTCTTTAATTCCCTCCCTTTTATTACTAGCTAGAACTAGACATTCCACCTAGAAAATATATATGGGGAATTGCTTGTTTGGAGGAGTTGGAGATGGAAATGAAGATATGGTGAAAGTGATAACATCCACAGGTGGCATTATGGAATTCTTAGCTCCGGTTACGGTAGAGTCAATCACTGAAGAATTCCAAGGACATGGCATTTTTAGAAGCCATGATTTGTTTTGGAAGCCACTACCAGCACAAGAAATACTAGTAGCAGGACAATCTTATTATCTTCTGCCGCTCAACAAAGAACAGTATAGTAGCAACAATATTATTACTGAGAATATTGATAATGTTATGGCTAAAATAGAAATAGGACATGTTAGGTCAAACAGCGTGCCACTTCCTCCTCATATCCAAAATCTAGTGGTTGCTCCCTATAGAATGTCATTTGATAGCCAAGGATTATTAAAAAGATCTTATACAGAAGCATTATATCGCTACAGAAACAGCCGCAGTCACAGTCAGAGCAAGAAGAGGAGTAGTGGTGGTGGTTTTTGGAAAGTGAAATTGGTGATAAGTCCTAAACAATTATTGGAGATTTTGTCACAAGAAACTGCCACTCAAGAGTTGATTGAGAGTGTGAGAACTGTCGCAAAATGTGGTAAAAACGGAACGTCTTCTTCCGCCAGCTCCGTCGGCTTTTCCGATCAATGGAGTCTCTCCAGTAGTAGAAATGCTTCCTCCTACAAAGATGCCTTATTTTCATTAGATTAGAGTGCTTTTTTATTTTATTTTTTGGTTTGCTTTTTTTACTGCATTCTGTTTGTGTCTCCTCAATATGCATATATATCTAGTCATATTTCATCACAGCATTCTTTGGTTACTGTCTATAAATTTAGGAGTCTGTTTGATTGGAAAGAAGTTATACTAGGATTTATTATCCCGGGATTAGTTATTTTATTTTTCCATGAGCATAAAAAAATACTACAATCTCTGAATTAATTATACCATAATTTTCTACCAACCAATATGGGATAAACTCTTCTTAAATTTAGTCGAAATTAATTGTTACTTATCCCTGATACCAAACGAGCCCTTAAGATTAAATAGAAAAATGTAGAGTAGACTGCAAATTTCGTGTATGCAAAAGTACTAAATTTATTATCTTTAGATTAATGTTCTGTTCTGACTTATGACTTTAAACCTGCTAGAAGATTCAAGGTACGAAAAGATAAACAACAGGGATCTTTTGGTCTTGTCATCTCTGTTTTTTGATTAACTAATACTTTAGTCAATCAATTTAGTGTTCATACCTTAGTATTTTTTTTAAAGGTCAGACAACGTCAGCTTAGAAATTTAGTCAATAAATCACTTAATATTGAGCAATTTGCACCCTTTGGTGGTATTTTTCTATTGTATTACAAGAAGGCTAAGTTACTCGTTCTGAACCATAAATGAATGTAAAATATGTGGCTCATGATAATGCATAGACCAAAATTGGAATTAAGCAATAATTTATATCCAACAAATGCGATTTATATACCTTGACGAGGAAAAGAAAACAACGAATGAATTTGAAAAAACAAAACAAAAATTTTCTGAACAAGTGAAGCTTGTCAACGTCCAGGTTTCATCATCTTCAGCAGTCCACACCGGCCACGCCCACCATGACACGTCACCTCTATTTTCAATCCACCTTTTAGTATTTCTGAAACAACACATCGCCTCATTCCATTACCGTTTAATTAATTTTTTGTGCAAATGATTTAATAACACCTCTATTTAACATCACTGTCGGATGGATGATCTTACGGTGATTGATGTCAACTTAAATTGGAAAATATGGTTTAGCTCAATTGGAAAATTTTGAAACAGCAAAAAATGTCGCATTACTAGGTCAGCGGTTTCTGAAACTATTTTACATTGGTGAGGGCACATGCGGTGGCAAAGTCAGAATCTACTCAAGTGTGTTCAAACTTGAAAGAAGTGAAAAAAAATCTTTGAGAAAGAATGTTCAATATATGTTATATACATCTAAAATCTAACATTTTACCTATATACGTAGTGTAATTTTTGGTGAAGAGTGGTCAGTTGACCACCCTTTATAACATGTAGCTTCGCCCAGGGGTACATGTTAGAAAGAGAGAGAACGGTAAAGTTGTTGTGTGATTTATAGGTCATAAGTTCGAGTAGTAATCACTAATATTTACATTGGGTTACGGCCCTTTCCCAAATCCTACATAAACATGGATACGACTTACGAGTACATGTTAGGATAAACTTTCAAATGCCTTTTTACTAACTTCCACCACAAATTGTCCGAACGCCATATTGCTTGTTTCAAGCAACATAGAAACTTTATTGTCAACCTTAATTTAATAGTCAAATATATTATCATAACACACTTCATGCCCTCTTCGCTTCATTAAATTATTGTTACAAATAATCTATCTTAGTATCAAAGAGTGACCTTAAAAAATTTAAATGCTTTTCACGGAACACATATTACATCACTCTAAACATATCTAAGAACAAAGTGCTACTTGTGTTATTGTAACTGATGCGATCAAGGTGCATAATTTGTTTGTTTAAAATGACTACGACTTAAACATTTTTCAATAGTTTATACAAGTAACTTGTTGTTAAGAAATGAGAGCAAAATTGAACAATATAATAATAGAGATAAGATGTATAGGAGGAGAATATAGAAGTTATCTTATTCAAATGTGTTTCATGTGTATTCTTCCATGGGCAAAGAATGCCCTATTTTTACTATACAAGATACACCCAAAACTCACTAGATACATCCTAGGAATTAATAGGTGCTTATATCCAAGTAGTACATTGTATAGAATGTATGGATGGATTAAATGAACATCCATATACATTCACTTTATTTACACTCCCCCTTGGATGTTCATTTGAATGTGCGTCATTAAAACCTTACTAAAAAAACCCAGTGAAGGAAAAAGAGTACACACATCTTGTAATACGCATTGAGTGCTACCTCATTAAAAACCTTACCAGGAAAACCCACTTGGGACAAAACCTTGGTTAAGGGAAAAAGAGTACAATGCGTATTGTACTCCCCCTGATGAAAACTTTATTTGATATCTCGGAGACGATGCATTCCAATCTTACTCAGCTTCTCAAATATTTATGTTGGCAATGCCTTAGTGAATAAATCTGCTAGATTGTCACTTGAACAGATTTGTTGAACATCTATCTCACCATTTTGCTGAAGATCGTGTGTGTAACGACTCGACCGGTCGTTTCGATCTTTTACACTTTGATCGTCAGTTCTCGGGCATGACTTGCCTCGTGTTATGTATTGTGACTAATGTAGATCGTTGGTTTTTGGTTTTCAGGAAAATTTAGAATGAATTTGAAAGAACAGTTTCAGTTGAAAGCTTTGAATTTGAAAGGTTTGACCAAGAGTTGACTTATTTGTATATGAGCTCGGATCGGAGTTTTTACGATTTGGTTAGCTTCTTTAGGTGATTTGTGACTTAGGAGCGTGATCGGAATTGGTTTTGGAGGTCCGGAGTAGAATTAGGCTTGAATTGGCAAAGTTAGTATTTTGGCGAATTCCGGTTGATAGGTGAGATTTTGGTCCGAGGGTCGGAATGGAATTCCCAGAGTTGCTGTAGCTTCGTTAGGTGATTTGGGATGTGTGTGCAAAATTTCAGATCATTTGGAGGTGATTTGGTTAGGTTTTTGATCGAATGCGTATTTCGGAAGTTTTTAAAGAACTTAGGCTTGAATTCGATGAGAAATGGTGGTTTTTGTGTTATTTGAGGTATTTTGATGATTGGAGCAGGTTCGAATGATGTTTTAGGATGCGTTGCTGCTTTTGGTTGAGGTCTCGGGGGCCTCGGGGTGATTTCGGATGGCCAATCGGACCAATTTGAGCAATTGAAAGTTGCAGGTTTTTCCCACCTATTTTGTTGCAGAGTTTTGTTCACTGCAATCGCGTTCCAGTGGTTGAGATCGCAGAGGTCTATCATGTAATGCATCGCGATCGCATTGGTGCCTATGCGATCGCATAGGAGGAATTGAAGGTCAGCTATTTTGTTCTACGCCATCGCGGCTAGGGGTCCGCGTTCGCATAGATTAAGGGAACTGTGCATCGCGATCGCAAGGGTTTTTACACGATCGCATAGAGTTAATCTGGAGGAGGAAATTTTTTTGCATCGCAATCGCAAGCCTTGGGATGCGATCGCGTATAAGAAAAACTGGGCTGACAGAAGGGTTTTATTACATATTTCATCTGCGAACCAAGTCTTATTTCCACCATTTATGAGCAACCTTGAGAGCTTTTGGACGAGAATTGAAGAGGATTTCGACTGGGGTTAATTGGAGGTAAGCCCTATGAACTAAAAACACGATTTTATTGTGGAATTGACCTTGAAATCCATGGAAACTTAACAAAAAGGGGAAGAACTAGGGCTTGAGTTTTAATATTTCAAATCGGGATTTGAGGGGTCATTTGGACTCCGATTTTGGTAATCTTTATATGTAAAGACTTGTGGCGAGATAAGGAGTCCGTTGATGTTAAATTTTTTGATTTTCGAGAAGTGGGCCCGAGGCTCGGGTTTTGCTAATTTCGAGGTTTTCGCTATTTTTCGATTGTCTTCGATTAGGTATTGTTCCATTGGCAAATTGTGACGTATTCGTTGTGGTTTTGGTCAGATTCGACGCACGAGGAGGTCGATATGAGAGGCAAAGGCGTCGCAAGCTAGAGATTTCGCCGGTTCAAGGTGAGTAATGATTGTAAATGATATTTTGAGGGTTTGAAACCCCGTATTGCACATCGTAGCGCTATATTAAGGTGACTTGCACACCGGATAGCGAGCGTGGGGTAGAGAACCGTTGGGGATTGTGACTTAGTCCGTCCCGGTAGATGAATATACTGCGTATTTGACTGAAATTCACTTATTATCATTTTAATTGAGTAGAATGCTATATTTGGGTTTCGTGCCAATTGATTGAATCCTTCAGGGATTGTTATTACTGGTTTCTTACCATTTGTGCATATCATTGAACTCAGTCCTAGTATTTAATACTGTTTTGCAAACTCAGCCACCTTTACTTAAACTTGAAACCTAATTAATATTTTAATTGAAGTTTGGGCTGAATATTTCTATATGATTGTACCCGAGGGGCTTATGTGATTTTTGGACTGAGTATAGGATCGGGCTGCACGCCGCAGCGGTATGATATTGATATTGATATGAGGCCGAGGGCCTAGTTGATGCCACGAGATGGCTTATTATTGCGTTTGGACCGTAAGGGGCCCTCCCGAAGTCTGCACAACCCCAGTGAGAGCCGTCGATGATAAAAGGATCGGGTTGCACGGTGCAGCGGTATGTGGAGCGGGCTGCACGCCGCAGCGGTACTAGTACTGTTCTGTGTGTTTACTTTATTTTATTTGCTTGCCTTACCTGTTGTTGTGCTACTTCATCAGATATCTACCGGATTGCCTGACATTATCTATTAATTGAGTGTGGTGCCCGAGGGCGGACTTCTGTGCTTATCTGCACTATTTGAATTGTATTCGTTTGCATACTGTTGAAAAAGTCATTTCCAAAAGAGGTTGTAAACTGAGCTAAGATATTTCTAAAGATTTCACAGCTTCACTGGTTTTTTCTCAAAAGGTTTTACACTACTTCTAGATAGCATGATGATGTGACATACGTGATTTCTTACGGTTCAGTTATTATTTACCTTTATTATTCACTAAGTTGGAGTACTCACTTTACTCCCTGCACTCCGTGTGCAGATGCAGGTATTTATTCACCCGGTAGTGGGTTTGGCTGATCAGAATCAGAGATATAGGAGTTTAACGTGGTGACTGCCAGCGTTCGCAACATCGTTCTTCTCCCTTTGTTCATTATTCTTGATTAGTGTATTTTTGACCTTGAGGTTGTACTTACATTCTAATAGATGCTCGTGACTTGTGACACCCCGGTTTGGGCTGTGTAGGGTTGTAATTCCGTTAATTAATTTTATTAAGTCATATTTTGACTGTTATTCATGTTTAAGTTATTTTTGAAAAGACGAGTTGGGTTAGTTGGCTGGCCTCGTCTTCACGAGAGGCGCTATCACGACCAGTGCGGGGTTTGGGTCGTGACAAGTTGGTATCAGAGCCTAGGTTACATAGGTCTCACGAGTCATGAGCAGGTTTAGTAGAGTCTCGCGGATCGGTACGGAGACGTCTGTATTTATCCTCGAGAGGCTGCAGAACCTTTAGGAAAACTTCACATTCTTGGAATTCTTATCGTGTGTCCTTGATTCAGCTTGAAATGTAACTCTTGAAATTTCCTTCCACGCGTCCATATGCGCACATGAGCGCTCAGTATCAGATATGCCGTGATGGCTTGTGATTCCCTGATCGAGGGGCAAGATGTGATCTCTGTGAGTTATGCTGGGCCAGTTTGGAGGACTTGAGGCCGGATCTTTGCCTATGGCTTGAGCACCGAGGTGCTGATTGTGTGAATAAGTGATTTGAACTTATATGTTCGGTATTGTCCCTATTAGTGGAAGTGACGGCTGGGTAGCTATGTGAAGAGTGTATTAGTACTGCGAGATGTATCTATATGACTTGGAAGTGACGAGGAAGGTTTGCTGGATGATAGATGAACTATTAAGTGTATGATTTCCATTGTGATTGGATGTGTAGCTCCGAGTTATGGGCGTGTGAAGAATCTTTTCGTGTCTCCTAGTTGAGAGTGAAGTAAATTTCATGTTGCGGTATGAGTTCAGATTCAGGAAGACTAAGTGGCTGTGTAATGTGTATGATGGTGGAAGGTATACGGAAATGTTATAGTGAGGCGAAGCGGGTGGGTTATCTCCTGCGGAGTGTTCTGAAGTGGTGTGATCCTTATGTGTATGTTAGAAGATCTCATGTGTAATTGAAAAGTACATGTTGAAATCTTAAATTTCGGTTCGCTTAAGAGAGTGGGCTTAACTGTTGCGGGGATGAATGCGAGGTTTGTAGAAGATTTACAGTACTAGATGATCTGTGTTTTCACAAACTTATAAATGATTTGAGTTTAATCTCGCTATGGAATGGTGGCATCAATAGAGTAAAAGCGTTATGAGTTATTGAGCGTATCTTGATCGATGGCTTCGAGCCAAGTGGGGGAGTCTGCTGTGAGCAGCTGATTGCACGGTTAGATGCTATGTTGGCTCCAGTTTGGGGCATGCGAGTGAATTAGCTATGGCTAGAGAAAAGGAATATTTTGATAAAGGTTATATTATGCTTCATAAGGTATGAGAATCACGGAATGTCTAGAGTGTTGTTGGTAAAGAATGCTCGGCGCATAGAGCAGGAAGTTGCTTGGTTGTACTGGGATGAGGATTTCATTTTTGCGGTATCGGAGTGCCAAGGAGGCACGGGTGGTTCTGTTCGTTAGGTCAGGTAATTTGCAGTTTGAATAAGAGTGAATTGTCACGCCCCAAAATCCGAGGAGCGTGACCGGCGCTCAACCGAGTAAACCCGACCGAGCAAGCCTGTTAGATCTCATTCTACCCAATCTAACTCGTGAATAAATAGGAGATGGACTCCATTAATCAAATTCTATAAACATATCATTAACGATTTCCATTTCATTTTCATTAGCAACTTCATTCGCAATATTAAAGGTATTAGAAGTTTTATACATCATTGCCAAACATCAATACTTCTATTTCAAATTCCCATGTCCGACTCTACCCACAACCCGTCTACGGAGCCTCTAACTACAACTAAAGAATAATATGGAAATGCCGGCAACAAGGCTCCGGCTATACCTTATACAAATACCAAAATGAGACTCCGGGAAAAAAAGCGGCATGAGCCACACAGGGCCCCGAGAGGAAAGGGGCTCACCAATACAGCTGACGGGAAATGGATAAGGTGCTACTGCCGGTGGACTGGAGTACCTGCTATAGAACCACCTACAATCATAAGATGAATGTAGCGTCCCCGGCAAAAGGGACGTCAGTACATTTGAATTGTACTGGTATGTATAAACAAACTTCACCCCAAGTAAAATCAAATAACACACAAGTAACAGATATCAATAGAATCAACGATCAAATGCACGTGAAAGAAACAATCAAAGCCAAACAAGTTTCACAATCTCTCCTTTTCCCCTTCAACATTATCACATCAATGATTTCACAACTTTCTCATATTTTCATTTCAATAGTGATTTCGATCACTTTCCACCCTTATTACCTCTGCCACCCTTATCACCACAACCCACACCTTATTACTTCGTGTTGCGGCGCGCAACCCGATCCCACCGAACAATCACAATTCACAAACAACACATAACAACAACAATTCACAAGAACAACAACAACAATTCTCAAAGAACAACCACCACAATTCACAAGAATTTCCGTAGCCATCAATACCATTTCATCATATTCAACAACTCATATGCAATTTAAGTCACCATAATAATTACCCACAACAAGCCAAATATGTTATTACTACAGTTGTTCCAAGTGCATCATTTATGATTTCCTTCCATCATTTGTTTCTCAGTTCTTACCACATAACACTTTCACAATCACACACCCACATTTGTTTGTTCCCATTTACTTGCACCNAAGGAATAGCAACACAAGTCACAAAGGATTTTCATAACCATCAATGCCTATTTCCATCTTTTCAACAGCCCAATGTACAATTTATGTCACAACAATAGTTTCCCACGTCAAGCCACACATGATATTACCACTATAGTTTCAATTGCACCAATTATGATTCCTTTCCATCATTTGTTTCACGGTTCTTACCACATAACACATTCACAATCACAACTTAGTTTATTGCCATCTACTTGCACTATCATATCGGAAGACTTAACCAACAACGTTCATGGCACATTAATCACAAGAATTCACAAATAGTTCACATAAGTAAACACATACTTCCATGTCGACATCCTCAAGCTTTTACAAACTTTGCACATAACAAGATAGGCACATCAAATCACTTCTCACAATCACATATAACTTGGTGGTATGGAAATCAACTAAGGCAATCAATTCACATATTTTCATACAAGGTACACATACCGTATGCTCGTCACAACAAGGGGATTCTACAAGAGTTAAAGTTAGCCATACATACCTCGTTTAAGCTTTCCTTAAGTTACTACAACGTTCCAGAAATTCTAGCAATTCCAATCTAGTTTGAGACATAATAAAATTGAACGCAAATTAGAAAGGTATTCATGGTTTCAGCTCATTGTGCATTTTATCAAATACTAGTTGAGCATCTTAATCTCAAATCTCTTTTTCAAGGTTTTCCTTCATTCCCCAACCAAATCATTACTTATTTATGTTAATAAATCTTCCCATAAACCTAAGTTGTACATGCATGTATATACAATATTAATACACCCAAGAATCATACCTTAATAACCCATCTTATACTCCAAACTCGAAATTAAAATCTAGGGTATAGAATCTTACCTCTTAGATGAAGAACTTGTGATTGGGGTCTTTAATTCTTGAAGATTGATGCAAGATTGGATGATTTATATGTTGGGTTCCTCCTTCTCTCTCTAAAATGCTCTCACCTCTCTCTAAATCAGTAGAAAATGACCCCAAATTACTTACCATAAGACTTATACACATATTTACCAAATCCAATGGATGTACACCATGTTAATAGCACATAAAAATATTATAATAAGCCTACGTGACACCACGAAATCCTAAATTACTTAGCAAAAATTTCTGGGGCCTTACATGAATGACTTTCGAGAATGGTTCTAATGTGTTCTAGATTCTACAGGAAACAATCGGGTATTTAAAGTTGCATGCGTGGTTAGAAATTGTGTTTTCATTGGAAGAGGTTCAGATTTGTGATATTTTTATGTTAATTATGGGATTCTATGTATCAGTATTAGGAAAGTAAAGGTAACGGATTCGGATTCGCAAGAGGTTCTTCAGATTAAAGTATTCGGGAGCGTAATGTTTCTGGTAATATTTGAGAGAGTATTCAGCGGCTTATGGGTCCTAGACAGTGTGGTCTTGTGCTTGGGTCTCGTGTAGTGAGCCTGGGATTGAGAGATTGTGGTACTACAGCAAGAGGGAGCATCAAGTTGAAAATGAATCTGAAGGAAATTCAGATAGATGGAATGGTTGGATAGTAGACCGAATCGGTATGGTAAGGATATGATCAATTCCTTGTATGTGTTCGAGGTAGTGGGTTCTTACAGGCATTTTGCAACAATGCTCTTGGGTTTTGATGGCTTGCTTAGCTTGGTCTAGTTAGAAGGATTCAGTCTTGGCAGTTTAATTTGTGCAAACGGAATTAGGAGAGTTCTTGTTGATTTCTACCGCGGTTTGGAGGTGTATATTTTCTGTGGCTCGGAAGGGAGATGAAGTTCTCATGTTATACTAGGATGGTATGGTATATGCGGTATGTAGTGGAGGATCGAGATTTGCGTGTGCTAGGTTACAGTTCAGTTCTGAAAGGAAGTTTATAAAATTCTTAAGCAACGGGTAGCCTCAGATAATCAAGGAAATGGTACTGCTAATTGGAAGTGAATTGACGAGAGTATATGTTTCAGAAAAAAAAGGTAATGTGATTAAACTGATGATACTTCGGTAGTATTGCGGCACTTTCTTGTTGGGTCGACTGGTGATATTCGGGTTGCTTGGTGGCACAGGGAAATTTTAGACTATCTATTGTGGGATGATTGGGTATTAAAGGTGTGGCATGTGTTCGGACGGCGAAATTGGGATCGGATATGATGGTTCATGTGCTGGGTGTATGTGGAGACGGAAGTTCTCATATTCAAGCTATGATATGGTATGTTAGATTCGGATGTGATGTTGGGGTTTAGACTGGTTGTCTCAGTGTCGGGATTATTCTGGACTATTACGCTATGGGCTATGCCGGAAATGCCACGGGATGAGTGGCGAGGTGCGTTGGATTATGTTCTAGTAGAGTGGGTTATATTCCAAAGACCCAGCGGATGGCTGGGAAGGACTGTTTTTCTTAACTTGGGCTCTTGTGATGAGAGTCAGTGCTGAGGCTCCTTATATTGATTCAGTTCCGGTGTTGAGGGACTTTTCGGATGTGTTTCTTGTGGCCGGGCATGTCGCCGGGCGAGATTGTGGATTTCGGTATTGATTTGGTGCCGGGAACCGTATCGTACGGCTCTGGCAGGAGTCATAGTAGTGGAAGGAGCAGCTTCAGGCTTCCTTGGTAATGAGTTTGTTGGCAGGCCAATGTGAATGCGTGTTCTAGCTTAAGTCGGATTGGTTGGCCCCGAATTGTATTGTTAAGGGATAGGTTGATCCGACCGTTGTTGAGCTTATTAGAGATCTAGGGAGATCTATGAGTGGCCTTTCTGTGCTGCGAGACGTTATGATTTGTTGGTTATGGGCACATATGGTGCGGTTCTATTGGGGTCCTTAGTGGAAGTCGAGCAGGAAGAGTAATTGGGTGTGGCTCGGTGGATGGCGTATCGGTTATGTCCTATCGGGTTCGCGTGGTATATGTTACTTGATTCACCGTGGGTGTATGATTTGCTTTGGTTCCAGACGTCAAATTGTGCGTGGTTGTCAATTTCGAGCATGGTGAGCTTGAGGTACGGCTCTTTCATTTGAGTCATTTTGTTCATGATTTGAGTATGTTTGGACCGTTGCTTATTCGTGCGCGTATTATGCCAGTTATGGCTTAGGCCTCTATTGATGTGTCATGTCAGCAGAGTGGTGTGTTGGATTAGAGGAGATCATTGGGATCATTAATGAATACGAACGGATTTGATTTCAGCTTGTTGGGAGGAAAATATCGAGGTTCGGCTCGGAAATTTGCTGTGGTATTAGCCAAAAGGGAAGTGACTTCATGAATGGTTGACCTGAGAGATGGTTACGGTTTATTGCATGTTTCATTTATCATTGGCAGTATATGGAAGTGTTGGGATGAGACTTTAGTTGATAGGAGGTTTTCTACCGGTATTCGGGTGTTGTGTGCAACTGCTGTGAATGGAAGTTATCACTACATGTGTTTGAGTTACGTGGTATATCAGATAATTGCATTTGAGGTTGCAGGCAGGGGTTATTACAACTGGTTCGGGATTATTCTGAATAGAGATGTGAGGTTCTGATCTTGTGTATGATTTTGGAAAGTGAAATGTGGCTCTATGGCTTATGGGCTAGATTGGATGGTGAAATATCAGTTACAATGTGTTATCGGACCCATATGTGATAGGGTGACGTGGGATCACCCCCGGGTATGTGCATGGTAAGGTTATTCAGCGAGTGGTTGGCTTTTAGAACAACTCTGGGTACGTTCGAGGACGAACGTGTGTTTAAGTGGGGGAGGATGTAACGACCCGACCGGTCGTTTCGAGCTTTTGCACTTCGATCGCCAGTTCTCGGGCATGACTTGCCCCGTGTTATGTATTGTGACTAATGTAAATCGTTGGTTTTTGGTTTTCAGGAAAATTTGGAATGAATTTGAAAGAACAGTTTCAGTTGAAAGCTTTGAATTTGAAAGGTTTGACCAAGAGTTGACTTATTTGTATATGAGCTCTGATCGGAGTTTTTATGATTTGGTTAGCTTCGTTAGGTGATTTGTGACTTAGGAGCGTGATCGGAATTGGTTTTGGAGGTCCGGAGTAGAATTAGGCTTGAATTGGCAAAGTTAGTATTTTGGCGATTTCCGGTTGATAGGTGAGATTTTGATCCGAGGGTCAGAATGGAATTCCGAGAGTTGTTGTAGCTTCGTTAGGTGATTTGGGATGTGTGTGCAAAATTTCAGATCATTTGGAGGTGATTTGGTTAGGTTTTTGGCCGAATGTGTATTTCGGAAGTTTTTAAAGAACTTAGGCTTGAATTCGATGAGAAATGGTGGTTTTTGTGTTGTTTGAGGTGTTTTGATGATTGGAGCAGGTTCGAATGATGTTTTAGGATGCGTTGCTGCTTTTGGTTGAGGTCCCGGGGGCCTCGGGGTGATTTTGGATGGCCAATCGGACCAATTTGAGCATTTGAAAGTTGCAGGTTTTTCCCACCTATTTTGTCGCAGAGTTTTGTTCACTGCGATTGCGTTCCAGTGGTTGCGATCGCAGAGGTCTATCATGTAATGCATCGCGATCGCATTGGTGCCTATGCGATCGCATAGGAGGAATTGAAGGTCAGCTATTTTGTTCTACGCGATCGCGGCTAGGGGTCCGCGTTCGCATAGATCAAGGGAACTGTGCATCGCGATCGCAAGGGTTTTTACGCGATCGCATAGAGTTAATCTGGAGGAGGAAATTTTTGTGCATCACGATCGCAAGCCTTGGGCTGCGATCGCATATAAGAAAAACTGGGCTGACAGAAGGGTTTTATTAAATATTTCATCCGCGAACCAAGTCTTATTTCCACCATTTATGAGCAACCTTGAGAGCTTTTGGACGGGAATTGAAGAGGATTTCGACTGGGATTAATTGGAGGTAAGCCCTATGAACTAAAAACACGATTTTATTGTGGAATTGACCTTGAAATCCATGGAAACTTAACAAAAAGGGGAAGAACTAGGGCTTGAGTTTTAATATTTCAAATTGGAATTTGAGGGGTCATTTGGACTCCGATTTTGGTAATCTTTATATGTATAGACTCGCGACGAGATAAGGAGTCCGTTGATGTTAAATTTTCTGATTTTCGAGAAGTGGTCCCGGGGCTCGGGTTTCGCTATTTTTCAATTGTCTTCGATTGGGTATTGTTCCGTTGGCATATTGTGACGTATTCGTTGTGGTTTTGGTCAGATTCTACGCGCGAGGAGGTCGATTTGAGAGGCAAAGGCGTCGCGAGCTAGAGATTTTGCCGGTTCGAGGTGAGTAATGATTGTAAATGATATTTTGATGGTTTGAAACCCCGTATTGCACATCGTAGTGATATATTGAGGTGACTTGCACGCCGGATAGCGAGCGTGGGGTAGAGCACCGTTGGGAATTGTGACTTAGTCCGTACCGGTAGATGAATATACTGCGTATTTGACTGAAATTCACTTATTATCATTTTAATTGAGTAGAATGCTATATTTGGGCTTCGTGCCAATTGATTGAATCCTTCAGGGATTGTTATTACTGGTTTCTTACCATTTGTGCATATCATTGAACTCAGTCCTAGTATTTAATATTGTTTTGCAAACTCAGCCACCTTTTCTTAAACTTGAAACCTAATTAATATTTTTAATGAAGTTTGGGCTGAATATTTCTATATGATTGTGCCCGAGGGGCTTATGTGATTTTTGGACTGAGTATAGGATCGGGCTGCACGCCGCAGCGGTATGATATTGATATTGATATGAGGCCGAGGGCCTAGTTGATGCCACGAGATGGCTTATTATTGCGTTTGGGCCGTAAGGGGCCCCTCCCGGAGTCTGCACACCCCCAGTTAGCGCTGTCGATGATAAACGGATCGGGCTGCACGCCGCAGCGGTATGTGGAGCGGGCTGCACGCTGCAGCGGTACTAGTACTGTTCTGTGTGTTTACTTTATTTTATTTGCTTGCCTTACCTATTGTTGTGCTACTTCATGAGATATCTACCGGATTAGCTGACATTATCTGTTAATTGAGTGTGGTGCCTGAGGGCGGACTTCTGTGCTGATCTGCACTATTTGAATTGCATTCGTTTGTATACTGTTGAAAAAGTCATTTCCAAAAGAGGTTGTAAACTGAGCTAAGATATTTCTAAAGATTTCACAGCTTCACTGTTTTTTTCTCAAAAGGTTTTACACTACTTCTAGATAGCATGATGATGTGACATACGTGATTTCTTACCGCTCAGTTGTTATTTACCTTTATTACTCACTGAGTTGGAGTACTCACTTTACTCCCTGCACCCCGTGTGCAGATGCAGGTATTTATTCACCCGTTAGCGGGTTTGGCTGATCAGAGTTAGAGATATAGGAGTTTAACGAGGTGACTGCCAGCGTTCCCAGCATCGTTCTTCTCCCTTTGTTCATTATTCTTGATTAGTGTATTTTTGATCTTGAGGTTGTACTTACATTCTAATAGATGCTCGTGACTTGTGACACCCCGGTTTGGGCTGTGTAGGGTTGTAATTCCGTTAGTTAATTTTATTAAGTCACATTTTGACTGTTATTCATGTTTAAGTTATTTTTGAAAAGACGAGTTGGGTTAGTTGGCTGGCCTCGTCTTCACGAGAGGCGCCATCACGACCAGTGTGGGGTTTGGGTCGTGACAGTGTGTGAAAAAGAACTTTGGTGAAATGTGCTTTGTTCTGTCCCCTTAGATATATCCTCCTTTAAGTTGAGCTATGCAAGCAACATTATCTTCGTACAATATCGTTGGAATCTTTGTTTTTAAAGAAAGACCACATAGTTTTTGAATGTGTTGAGTCACTGATCTCAACCATACACACTCTCCACTAGCCTCATGAATAGGTATTATCTTTGCATGATTGGAAGATGTAGCAGCTAAAGTTTGTTTTGTTGAACGCCATGAAATAGATGTACCTCCACAAGTAAATAGATAGCCTGTTTGAGATCGGGCTTTATGTGGATCAGACAAATAACCTGCATCTGCATAACCAGTCATTTGTGAATCGGATTCATAAGAATAATAGTCCCTCGGAGGTATCTAAAAATATGCTTAACACCATTCCAGTGTCTTGTTGTTGGAAAGGAACTAAATCTTGCTAATAAACGTACTGCAAAAGTTATATCTGGTCGAGTATTTTTTGCAAGATACATTAGTGCCCCAATAGCACTAAGATATGGAGTTTCATCACCAAGAAGCTCTCCATCATTTTCATGAGGTCCAAATGGATCTTTATTTATATCAAGTGATCTCACATCCATCGGGGTACTCAATGGATGTGCTTTATCCATATAAAACACTTTAGGATCTTCTCGGTATAAGTTGATTGATGGACAAAAATTCCGTCTTTCATATGCTCAATTTGTAGACCAAGATAAAATTTTGTCTTTCCAAGATCTTTCATTTCAAACTCTTTCTTCAAACAGTTTACTGCTTTTGGAAGCTCCCTGGGAGTTGCAATGATATTTAGATCATCAACATACACAACGATTATAACAAATTCTGATCCAGACCTTTTTATAAAGACACAAGGACAAAATGGATCATTCTTATACCCTTCTTTCAGCAAGTACTCACTCAAGCGATTATACCACATTCTCCCTGATTGTTTCAATCCATATAAGGATTTTTGAAGCTTTATTGAACAAGTTTCTCGTAAACCTTTATAAGCTTCAGGTACTTTAAACCTTTTAGGAATTTTCATATAAATTTCCTCGTCTAATGTGCCATACAAATAGGCTGTGACAACATCCATCAAACGCATATCAAGTTTTTCATGGACTGCCACATTTATAAGATACCTAAAGGTGATTGCATCCAGCACAGGAGAATATGTCTCCGTATAATCAATGCCAGGCCTTTGCGAAAATCGTTGTGCCACAAGTCGTGCTTTATATCTAACGACTTCATTTTTATCATTTCGCTTTCGCACCAAAACCCATTTATATCCCACTGGCTTTATTCCTTTAGGTGTTCGAGCTATACGTCCGAATACTTCACGTTTTTCAAGTGAAGTTAATTCTGCCTGGATAGCATCTTTCCATTTTGGCCAATCATTTCTCTGTCTACATTCATCGACAGATCTTGGTTCAAGATCCTCATCTTGTTGCATTATTTCAACAACAACATTATAAGCAAAATCATTGTCGATAATAATATTATTTCAGTCCCACCTTTTCCTCGTAGAGACATAACTTATTGAGATATCTTCATTCTTATTATTTTCAGGTACCTGGACCTCCTCTGAGGTCTTATCATTTGTTATGTCATAGATCTCTTTTTGAGCAATTGCCTCCATATTATGATCTCCTAGATCATTTTCTCCTTTTCGCTTTCGAGGATTTTTTATCTTTGGAACCAATTGGTCTACCACGTTTCAAGCGTGGATTAGACTCATTTGCATTTATAGATTGTCCAACCGGGACATCAATTCGAATAGGAGCATTAATAGCTGGAATATGTGACTTAGTCACCCTTGGTAGGTTAGTGAATGCATTTGCAGTTGATTTGCAATATTTTACAAATAAATTATCTTTTGAACCTCGTATTCACATTGATTTGTTCGAGGATCTAAATGAGATAGCGATAATGCATTCCAATCTATCTCTTTTTGGAACTGCTTATTTTCTCCCCCTAATATTGGGTATATTGGTTCATCAAAATGGCAATCAGCAAATCTTGATGTAAATAAATCTCCGGTCATAGGTTCCAAATATTTTATAATAGAAGGAGATTCATACCCAACATATATCCCCAACCTTCTTTGGGGTCCCATCTTTGTGCGTTGTGGTGGAGCAATTGGAATATATACTGCACATCCAAATATTCTAAGATGGGAAATATTTGGCTACTGACCAAAAGCCAATTGTATTGGGGAGACTTTATGATAACTTGTGGGTCTGATCCGCACAAGAGCTGTTGCATGAAAAATAGCATGGCCCCATGCCGAAATGGGAAGTTTTGTTCTCATAATCATTGGTCTAGCAATTAATTGGAGGTGTTTGATCAATGATTCCGCTAGACCATTTTGAGTATGAACATGAGCAACTGGATGCTCAATTGTTATCCTAGATTATATGCAATAATCATTAAAGGCCTGGGACGTAAATTCACCGGCATAATCAAGACGAAGTGTCTTAATTGCATAATCTGGAAACTGTGCTCTTAATCTTATTAATTGAGCTAGTAACCTCGCAAAGGCCAAATTGCGGGTTGATAACAAGCACACATGTGACCATCTTGTAGATGCATCTATCAAAACCATATAATATTTGAATGGTCCACATGGAGGGTGTATGGGCCCACATATATGACCCTGCATACGTTCCAAAAATGCAGGAGATTCAACTCCAACTTTAATTACTGATGGTCTAATGATCAGTTTAATGACCATGTGAATTCTCAATTTTTTTGCGCATCATATTATAACCGGGATGGCCCTACCGGTCATGCCAAATAATAAAATTATTAGTAAACTCCTTGTTTACTATGGCATGTGATTCAACTACACTAATATTAGTGTAGTATAATCCGAAGGAAAATACGGGAAGCTTTTCAAGCACATACTTATTTTCCGCTTTTATTGTAGTAATTTAAAGGTATTCAACCTTTCCTTCATTGGTGGTCTCAATATGATAGCCATTTTGGTGAATATCTTTGAAACTCAACAAGTTTCTTTGAGACCTACTACAATATAATGCATCATCAACATCCAATATTATTCCTCCTGGTAGTAATACAATCGCTCTTCCAAAGCCTTCAATTAATTTTGTACTACCAGATATTGTTATGATATTGGCTTCTTTCATAATTAAATAAGAGAAATATTTCTTATCTTTAAATATGGTGTGCTTCATAGCACTATTTAGAAGACATATTTCTTATTTATTATTCATACGACCAACTGAAGACTAGGAAGTTTTCATATTATTCAAGAAGAAGAAAAAATACATCATAAGTAATATTGAAAAATTAAGAACAAAAGAAACTACATTTAGGAAATTAATTACTGACAACATAAAAAGTTTTATTCAAAATATGAACTTCATAAAAAAACACATTGTATACGTCGAAGTCAGGTATGCCCGATTTCGTAGGCTCGGGGAGTTGCTTCAAGAAAAGGCTCGAGACGGACCTGGTTCGAGCTCGATGGCAGAGTATAGAACTTGAAGACCGCAGTGCTCGATAAAGGCCAGGGGCGGGTATGACCAACCTCGAGATAATATCGTTATGGTTTTTTAACAGAAAGAGCAAGATTCCCGCAACGGCCCGAAGATCCCGGCGTAAATTCCGTAACGAATTTGTACTTGGTGGTTAAACAGCTATATAATAATATTCCCTATTATAATTAGAAGTGTACCTTATTTAGGATTCCCCTACTATATAAAGGGGATCCCAATCATTTTTAACACACGATTCATTGACAAAGGAATATATATTTCTCACTTTCTTGCTTACTGTTCATCAGAATTGCCTTATTATTTCATTGTTCTTACTAACCTACCTCGAGGTCACATTAACTCGAGGTCAAGACTTGGCTTGCACACTGGTTTGATTTACTTTACTTCTTCAGTTTATATATTTAACTCCTTGTTTATCAATTGGTATTGGATCAAATCACATATCTTTACAACCACAATATAAGTTTAATTGTTACTCAGAATTTAGGGTAAACAGTTTGGCACCCACCGTGGGGATAAGGATAATAGTGATTTTTTCGGTACTGATTCTGATAACACACGTTATTTTCACACTTGTTCTTGTCAAGAAGTTTTGTTCTAAGGTAAAAACATGTCAAATTCCCAAAATGCACCCGCACATAGTGATGATGGTCTTGGATTTCACGGGGAAAATGATAGTATAATTGCTCCAGGAGCCGGGGTGTCGCCGGTCAATCCCGGGGGAGTGCCGGTCGATCTAGTTGATATCAGTTCGCACATTGCTTTGAATGCTGATTTAGGAGCCGACCCCGAAGGGAGTGTACGTAGGGAAGGCCAATCTGGTGGCCAAGGAACACAGGGTGTAGGAGACGGGGGAGTTAGTCTCCAGGTAATATTCGAGATGTTACAGGCTCAGCAGGTTGCTATCGCTCAGCTTCAAAGTCAACATAAAACTCCAAGCGTGGTCGAACCAGAAGTCACTCGCCATATTTAGCCGATGCCAGAAAGGTCGAACGGTGATAGATCGGGGACTGATCTTGCAATTATGAAGATGCTCGAGGAGCTCACCAAAAGAATCGAGTCGGGAGAGAAAAATATCGAAGATAATGACAAGAAAGGGGAAGCATACAACTCCCGCATCGATCAAATACCGGGGGCACCCCCGATGTTAAAAGGTTTGGATGTAAAAAAGTTCGTGCAAAAGCTATTTCCTCAGAGTGCGTCTCCAAAGCCTATTCCTAAGAAGTTCCGTATGCCGGATATACCTAAATACAATGGGACGAGCGATCCTAATGAATACATTACTTCATACACATGCAGGATTAAAGGAAACGACTTAAATGATGATGAGATCGAGTCGGTTTTGTTGAAAAATTTTGGAGAAACTTTGTCAAAGGGAGCAATGACTTGGTATCACAACTTGCCACCGAATTCCATCAACTTATTTGCTATGTTGGCAGACGCCTTCGTGAAGACGCATGCCGGGGCCATAAAGGTCGCAACGAGGAAATCGGACATTTTTAAGATAAGACAGAGGGGTGATGATATGCTAAGGGAGTTCGTAGCTGTCACACCTCCTTTTTTACACACCACCCCGAACGATAGTATATAAGGGAGTTTTTTCAATTCAAGTGACATTATTCGAAATGGGATTACTTATTTATTTTTTTAGAGTCGCCACTTGGGATAGGATTGGCTTTTGGTGCCCCAAGTCACCGGTTTAACTTGAATCCCAAATCGAGGAAAATTTCGACTTCCCAGTTGGAGTCTGCGAACCAGAAATTCTGAATAAGGAATTCTGCTTGACCCGAGGGAAGGTGTTAGGCACCCCTGGATCCCGTGGTTCTAGCACGGTCACTTAAATTATTATAATAGGCTAAAAATCTGATTTTAATACATGTTTTAACTTATGGTGCAATTTTAAGATTATTTACCGCTTTTTTGTTAATTTTTAGGAAAGTGAACGTCGTTTAAGAATGTGTTTTTGGATCACGTCACATGAAATGCACCCGGATCCTCGACACATTCTTATTCAACATTTTTGGATTTGGGTTGCATGAAATGCACACCCGAATTTAGGAAGGTAAAATTATCTAAAGCGACTAACGTGTTATTATCTTTGCGGGAGGCCATGAAAATTCGCTAAATGGCATGCCCCGAGTTCTAAATATTTTGATATAAGCATTTAATAAGGGCCCCGCAATTTGTGTGTTTTGTTTGGCGAGGCTCATCTCACTTTATTATTTAAAGGCCAAACTAAAGTGACCTATGATTTTCTATTTGTTTTGTCTCTAAAAGGGCCTAGTTACTTAACACTACAAAACTCGGCCTCAAGTTCAAGTCCGAACTTAAACAAGAGGAAAACCTCTTAATTTAAATTCGCTACTTAACTTGGAAAGCCCCAAAGCTTGCATTTCAAATTTGACCCACACATTAAGGTTTTCAGCTTCAGCTTTGTTTGTAAAGCCGTCCAAAATTGGGCTCTAGGACAGGCCCAGAGCGAGGGCAAACAAGAGCTGGGATTTGGGCTCAAGTCCGCACAGGCCTTCAATTTGACGAAATCAAGTGATTTACGGGGCCTAGGGATATTCTGGCCTGCTGCTATGTAACTTGGCCATATTAGGCCCAATTCTTATTGCCCATACAGTCCAAGCATCAATGCTGACAAACCAGTACTGACTAAAAATTTGATTTCCTAATTTAACCACTTTTGACATCAATTAACAGTGATCAAAATTACAAGCCAACTCTTTTGCTTTGCTTTGAGACTAAATGACAGACTAGAATTTGGATTATGAGGACTTAACTTCAGATTCACATGAATACGAACTAGAATTTGGAAAAAACCTGATAGTGGACGTTTGAAGTAAAACTTCACATACGAATACAAAATAGAATTGAACCATTATATCATATGAATCTAATAAACTAACAGATCCTGATTTTAATTGGACATTGACTTCACAAATGAACCCTAAACTCATTGATCTACTGATTTTAAATGAAAACAAATTGCTTACAACATGTAATTCAAATAAGACTACTGAATTCCTAAACTTAAACACGTTATAAATTTCCAGTCCATTTAAATGACCTCAAGCATTCTAATCACAAGCAGGACCATAGCAAACTTCTAATTTCAAACTAAAAGACTAATAGATCTACTCAAGTATGCATATATGCAGGCAATAGGAATGTCCTGTTCAATTACAATGCATCACAAAAGGAAATAACATGAATCGTCCTACAAATACAAAGAATTATTGAATGAGACAGTAAACTTAATGCACAAATAGACATGTAAACATAATAGATATGCTAATCTTCTTATTTCCTTCTTCGAATCAACCTTTCAGCAGTACATAGGGATTTTAAGAGTTATGTACCTGGAAAATGCGTAAACAAAAGTAAGAAGATGAAGGATCAACAGGCAGGTAACAGCAACTAGAGTCCAGCAATGACAATGAAACCAATTTCAGCCAACCCAAGAATGAATTCACAGACGAACAACACCAGCAAATAAACAGAATAGGCTTGATTGAACCCAAACAGACTCAAATTATACCCAGGAATCTCTGAAGCTTCAATAACCCAAACACATGTATTTCAAGCCATTTTCATCTTGTTTAAGCTAGAAACTCGAGCTAATAACTGGAGGTTAACACTAATCGGAGGAAAAACTGTAATAAAAACAATATTTTTTTTTGGTTTTCTGAAGCTTTGGCTTTTGGAATTTGAAATTCAAATTTTTAGAGCTTCCAAACTTGGGGAACTTTTGGGGGGATTTCAGATGCAAAAACCTTTGGAAATTTTCAGGGGTTCCAAAACTTTTTTTTTTAGAATTTTTCAGATCTTCAAACTTGTGAAACAAGGCAGTAGAGACTGCCTTTTATAGGCAGAAATTGAGGGCTCTCTCAGATTTTCAATTTGCACCCTTAGCCCCTCTTTTATTTTAAATTTTTAGCTAGTTAGTCCCTAAGGTTTTGACTTCTTTCTCAAGTTAAACACTAAACTACTGAAATTCTAATTAAAACCCTCCTCTAGAAGATTCTGGGAGGTTCTAGTTTCAACTACAGCATTGTTTTCTATTTAGGAATACCCAAACTAACCCTGAATACCCCTGAATTTTACTCAGGTCCACCAACTAGGTCTGGGCCAAGTGACCCAATTCAAACGACCTACTGGTCTCAAACAACAACCCAAACCCCTATTTTTCAAAATTGATCAGAATTTCGAAAAAGAACTGAGATTAAACTAGGAGAAAATTTCTAAACTAAACTAATTCTAATCAAAATGGATCCTAAAATTACATAATAAAACAGTAAACTAACAATTAAACTAACAATTAAAACAAACAAATGAAAGCTGAAACTACAATTAGAATGAAGTACAACTAAATCATGCAAACAAAAGGTAAGAGAAAAAACAACAGGGGATCAAAAATAAGAACAAATTCATATTATCGATTATCAGAGAATTAGAACTCAAAACAAAATAAAATGAACAAATAAAAACAGAGAAGAACAAGTTCAATTACTGATTCTAGACGGATTAGTAAGCAAAAAATGAAAATCAAAACCTAAATCGGCTAATCATGAAGAAGAAATAGTTCAAATAACAAAAACAAGCAAAGGAAACTCACCTATGTAATTTTAGGGTTCTGCCGCTTTCTTTGATTTAAAATTCGAGCAATTCCGGCGATATTCGAAATGAATCAGTTAGGGATTCGGAAAAAGGGAGGTTAAGAGAGTATGGGGTGTAATTTTGGGGCCATTTGGAGGAGTTAGGGTTTTGGCCGGAGTTTCGATTTAATATTCGAGAAGTTCGACTAGGATTTGAGAGACAGGGTTTGGGGGTTTGGAAAGAGGAGAACAAGGGGAGTTCAGGGTGTATTTTTGGTAAGGTTTGGGGTTGGTGCCGCCGTGAGCGGCGGAGACGGCGCCTAGGGTTTGGATTATTCGAACACTTTGACAGAGATTTGGGGAAACGAAAGGTCGGATTTGTGCTGAGGATGACGAGGGGGTGTTATGGTGTAATTTTGGAGTCGTTTGGTGACCGGCAGTCGCCGTGAGGCGATTTTCGGTGGCGGTCCAAGGCGGTAGACGGTGGGGGCGTCTCTGGTGAGAGTAGGAGTGAAAGAGACGACTTGGGGGGGTAGGGGGTATGGTCCGACACTTTTATACCTAGTATACCCTAGCTTCTGAGCCGTTGGATCATGTATCCTTGACGACTCAGATTTCACGGAGTCGAAACGGTGTCATTTTATTTTTAGGGGGGGGGGGGGGAACCGGACTGATGCGGGTTTTGGGCCGAGTTTGATGGGTCTTGGAGGGATTTATTTGGGCTAATATCAGAATTGGCCCAAACATGGATATGTATTAAGAGCTTTAATTTTTTATTTGAATTTTCTTTATTTCTTTACTTTTCTCTTCTTTTCTCATTTTATTTTTTAGATTTTTGTTCAAATGCAAAGTTTAAAATAAAAGACCTAAATTGACTCTAAAATTATACTAATTAATTTTCAAAATTAACCAATTCCTAATTTAAAAAGAAAACTTAAGGAAAAAAAAAGTAAAATGATGCAAAAGGACTATTTTGTTATTTTCTCTTATTTTGTAATGTAAATACAAAAATATAAAATTGGATCCTAAATGCAAGTGCACTATTTTTATACTTTTTTATGAATTATGGCAACTAAAATGTACACAAAAATGCAAACAAGGCACAAAGTCATGCAATTAATTCAAATAATAAAGAAAAGATCCTAACTCTAAAGAATTTATAGGAGTAATTTAAGCGTGGCAAAAATTACGTGCTCACAGTATCCCGATTTCAAATGGAACGCATGGAGTTGCCACTGGTCACAGATGATTGGGCCGTTCAGGTTTTCACCCAACGGTTGAACGAGCGGAGTTCGATAGCCTCATGACAATTGAAACAAAACTTGGTCGAGTATCCAGCTGTAACCTGGGCAGATGTGCACAACCGATATCAATCAAAGATCAGGGTCGAGGACGACCAATTAGGAGCCCCTTCCGGTTCAGTACATCCAAACAGGCCAGCGGTTAAAACATAGAGGTACGTCGACAGGCAACCGAGGTCGAACAGGGAGCGATATCAACCATATACTGCGCATCGGAGGAACAATGGCTCGGGACGCAACCCTCCCCAGAATGATCAGAGGAACGATCGAGGACAAAATTCTAGGGGACTTATGAGCAAGAGTGGTTTTGATAAACACGTCAATCCCACTGAAGCTCCTCGATTAATGAAGTATAATTTTAGTATCGATGCATCGGGGATTATATCGGTCATCGGAAGGATCAAAGAAACCAGGTGGCCCAGACCTATACAAATTGATCTTTCTCAAAGGAACCCAAACTTGATGTGTAAATATCATGGCACACATGGCTATAGGACGGAAGACTGCAGACAACTGAGTGAGGATGTAGCTCGAATGTTTAACGAGGTCCACCTTCGAGAGTTCCTCAGTGATCGAGCTAAGAATCACTTCGTAGAAAGAGACACCAATAGAAAGAACAGGCAGGAAGAGCCTCAGCATGTTATTCACATGATCGTCGGCGGGGTTGACATCCCGCAAGGGCCTATATTCAAACGTACCAAGGTATCGATCATCAGAGAAAAGCGGACTCGGGATTATGTGCCCGAAGGCATCTTATCATTCAATGAAGAAGAAGTGGAAGGCATTTCTTAGCCGTACAACGACTCCCTGGTAATTTTTATTTTGTTAAATAAAATTCAAGTTAAACGTGTTCTAATGGATCCAGGTAGCTCAGCAAACATAATCAGATCGAGGGTCGTAGAGCAGCTCGGCCCGCAGCACCAAATTGTGCCTGCATCTCGAGTCCTAAATGGCTTCAACATGGCAAGTGAAACAACGAAGGGGGAGATAATCCTACCAGTAAACATGGTCAGGACCATCCAAGATACAAAATTCCATGTCATTGAAGGTGACATGAGATATAATGCACTGCTCGGAAGGCCATGGATCCACAACATGAGGGAAGTACCGTCGACCCTTCATTAAATGATGAAATGCCCGACAATGGATGGTGTGAAAACAGTTTATGAGGAACGACACGCTGCACAGGAAATGTTTGCAGTCGATGAGGTGACGCCAATATCAACACCTTCGACCTTAGAAAAATCGAGCACCAAAGATAAGTAGATGGCCAAATAGCAATCACCGTCCCCAGCCTCAACCGAATCGGAGAAACAGGTAATCGAAGAAGAAGGAGAAGAGGATTTCCTTACTCCTCGAAATTTCGTTGTTCCCGAAGAATCAGATGCAACCAAGTCAACGGTCGAGGAGCTGGAATAGGTGATACTGATCGAGTATCTACCCGAGCAAAAGGTATAACTGGGAACGGGGTTAACCCTCGAACTCACGGAAAAACTCATTCAATTTCTTATCGATAACATGGATTGTTTTGCTTGGTACCATTTAGACATGACAGGGATTCTACCGGAGATAACAACACACCGGCTAAGCCTCGGCCGCAGGTTCAAACCGGTGAAGCAAAAGAGAAGGCCCCAGTCCGAGGTGAAGCATACATTGATAAAGGATGAGGTAACTAAACTTCATAAAATAGGGTCCATTCGGGAGGTAAAATACCCCGAATGGTTGGCCAATGTAGTCGTATTCCCTAAAAAAGGGAACAAACTTAGAATGTGCGTAGATTACAAGGATTTAAACAAGGCATGCCCTAAAGACTCTTTTTTCCACCACCAAACATCGTTCGCATGATCGACGCCATGTCTGGACACGAGATCCTTACCTTTCTCGACGCCTATTCTGAGTACAATCAAATTCAGATGAACCCGGAAGACCAGGAGAAGACCTCATTTATCACCAAGTATGGAACATACTGTTACAATGTAATGCCCTTCGGGCTAAAATACACAGGAGCTACTTACCAACGCCTAGTAAATAAGATGTTCGAATAACAAATAGGTAAGTCAGTGGAAGTTTATATTGATGACATGCTAGTTAAGTCCCTGCGCGCAGAGGACCATTTGACTCATTTGCAGGAAACATTCGAAATCTTTAGGAAGTACAACATGAAACTTAACCCCGAAAAATGTGCCTTCAAGGTCGGCTCGGGCAAATTCCTTGGCTTCATGGTATCAAATTGGGGAATCGAAATCATCCCCGATAAGATTAAGGCCATTGAGGATATCGCCATCGTAGACAGTGTGAAAGCCGTACAAAGGCTAACCGTACGGATAGCTGCCTCGGGCCGATTCATTTTGAGGTCATCAGATCAAAGCCACGGGTTCTTTTCCTTACTCAAAAAGAAATGTTTTCGCATGGACCCCGGAATCTCAGTAAGAATAGGAGGAATTGAAGCGATACTTATCGAGCCCACCTCTGCTCCACTCCGAAGGCAGAAGAGAAGCTATACTTATACTTGGCAGTGTTCGAAATAACGGTAAGTGGTGTATTAGTTCGAGAAGATCAAGGTACGCAGTTTCCTGTTTATTACGTAAGTCGGACCTTAGGATATGCTGAAACTAGGTATCAACACTTAGAGAAATTGGAAATTGCATTAATAAGCTCATCTAGAAAATTAAAGCCATATTTCCAGTATCACCCCATATATGTGATAACCACTTATCCTCTCCAAAATGTTTTGCAAAAGCCGGAGTTATTGGGCCGATTGGCCAAATGGTCCGTCGAACTTGGCGGCTACCATATCGAATATCAACCCCGAACGGCCATCAAGTCCCAAATTTTAGCAGTCTTCGTGGCTGATATTATGCCAACCATCGTACCCGAAGTGGAAAAGGAACTTCAACTAAAATCGGGTACATCATCGGGCGTATGGACCCTCTTCACGGACGGTGCCTCGAATGTGAAAGGGTCCGGGCTTGGCATTGTTTTGAAGCCACCCACGGGTAAAACTATTAGACAATCTATCAAAACTTCTAGGTTGACTAACAATGAGGCCGAGTATGAGGCCATGATTGCAGGTCTCGAGCTAGCTAAAAGCTTGGGGCATAAGTTATTGAAGCCAAGTGTTAGTTTGTGTGAGTCCACCAAATAGTAGAGTAATTGGTCCTTTATGGGGTTCTGTTATGAATGCTAGTAAAGTTGTATGTAAATAAGGCAGAGTATTTTTTTTACGTGGAAAAATCCCACACAAGGGGATAAAAAAACCACGACCTACACCTGTAGGCTTTTAACTTCACTAACTTGCAATCTCCCTATTACAAGCCACTTTACAATAACCCTATTGCAAAGACTTCAACTGACTTGTGATACTCTCATCACAAGACACTCTATAACTATCCTAGTTACAAAGGCTTTGACTAACTTGTGATGTTTCCACCATAAGCCACTTTGTCACACTACGGTTACAAAGGATTTTGCTTATGACTAAACCTAGCCACAACACAAACTCAGGGAGTTTACAAATTTACAAAGATTTCCTAATCAACACTTCTAAGAAAGCAGGATAGGAGTTAGAAAAAAAGAACACATTACAAAGACTCAACAACCTTAAGGACTTAAGATATCATCAATATTGGATCAGTTCCTTGAGGTTGCAGCAGCTTTGTTCTTGAGAGAGGTTCTTGAGCACTTGAGAGAATGTTTCTTTTTCTGATTTGCAAGTGTTCAAAAATGATCAGCTCCCATGCACCAGGTTGTTATACTACAAAAGACATTACCATGGTGATGTCAATTCACAATGGTGATGTCAAATCTTAATTAGTACATGTTTCTTCTCAATGGGAAGTGACTGCTGCACTGTTGCGTGTACACTTGCATGCAGTCACTTTCTGCAGTTGCTTTCCAGCTGTATAGTTGGCTTATACTTCTGTCAGAGAACCCTAAGGGACCAGGTCCCTGTTGTGTTCCTCTTTGTACAGTTGCGGACAGTCACTTTCTACAGTTACATTCCAATTGTATAGTTGACTTGTACTTCTATCAGGGCAACACCAAGGGATCAGGTCCCTAATCTGGTTCTTGTGTACGCTGCCCAGATTTTCTTGAGTTGAGTAACTTGAATGATGTTTTGTATAAACTCATTGTAGGTACACCTTGATCACATCACTTGAAATGATGTGAGAACTTTAGTTGGTCAGAGAATGAGTGGGCGCTGGAAACAGTGCAGGCAGTTACTTTGTTTCCAGCTGTGTCCAATTGACTTTGTACTGCCGTGAGGAATCCACAAGAGTATCAGGTCCTTGTTTGGGTTCCTACCTCCTGAAGCTGTAACAAGTTCACATTTGGCTAGAATCCGTTATAGGCAGTGTAATCTAAGTGAGTCAGGTTCCCTATCTGGTTCTTGATATTAAGTTTGTTAGATCATCAAAACATAAGGCAAAGTTATTGAAAACCTATCAATTTCCCCCTTTTTGATGATGACAAACTTAGCATTGAAAACGAGGAGTTAAAGGTTAGAGAACCATATTGAATAACAAGAGACCACAGGTTCCCCCTGACTTTATGCCCTTACTTACACATGTTTCCCCATATGTTCCCCCTGAATTTTTACTATCATTCTTGGTCTTTATTCTGGTTCTATACAGAAAATTTGTTAGATCATCATAACATAGATTAAAAGACCTTAAGCCCATCAATTTTCCCCTTTTTGATGATGACAAACTTTTGACATTGATGACTATTTGACTTAACCAGATAAGGTACCAGCAACCGCATATGTTCTTCCTGACTCTATGTTTCCCCCTTAATTACTTGCTACAATTTTAGTTTAATCAATTCTTCCCCCTTTGGCATCAACAAAAATACACAGTTAGAGAAAAAAGCATAAAGAAGTCTAACGAAGCTAACTCATGCCACATATGTGCACACAACATGATAGAAAAGAGAAGCAAAAGGGAAAGCAAGCATTGTACAAGCAAAAGAAGAGCTGTTTCATTTATAAGAAATTAGACTGTTTCAACAGGAACAACAATGGTGAAATCCAACATGCCATTGCAAAAAGACAAACAAAAAGAAAACAACAGCCACAAAATCATCAGAGCAAAAGATAACTGGCCACGGAGAGGATCCTAGGGGGCACTAGAAGAGGAGGCAGTAATGGTTTTGAGAACCAGGTCCATGCGGGCATTTGCAGACAGCTGTTAGTCAAGTAGTTTCTCCTGCAGGTTCTCCACTTGTTTCCTAAGTCCAGAACTTGTCGCATACCTGTCATCTCCAAGATTTTCGAGTCAAACGTGCGTCCCCACAAGACTTTTCTGAGTGCTCAAACTCTCATGCCCAAGGCCACTGTCACTTGGAATGGTCTTCATTGAACCAGGTCCTCCCACAGTTTCCCACTTCTATTTTCTAGACATTGCAACAACCTTCCCGTTCCTGCTTGCAATAGCCACAATGTCACTTTCAAACAAATCTTTCTCAATCACAAACTTTTGTAGATCATTTCACTAAGGAACTAGGTTCCTACACAACATCTTTATCAACCTCAACCACTGGAATGTGTTTGTCAGCCACAACTTCCCCCTATTTCATCAACCTCTTCTTCTTTTTCTTAATACTCTGCTTACTCTTCTGCAAGGCAGACTCAAAAGCTTCTTTCTTCTGCAACCGCCTGGCTTGTTTCAGCTAAAAGAGAATCGGGTTCTTCAACAGGTTTTTCTGTGACGGTGTCATGAACCGGAGACTCGAAAAGCACCAGAGTCCTTTTATCCCCTAAGAATGAAGTTTCTTCCCCCTGAGATTCAGGAAGAGGGGAGGCTCCTTCATTCATAAGACTCTTAGCAGCGATAACAATGATATTTAGTGCCGCTTCGTTTTCTGGTGACGCCGTGGGAAACGCTGATCCTAGAACGGAGGAGTTCAAGTACTGATGGGTACAGTAGTATCAGGGATAGTGAAGAAGTGGTTTTCTGGTGGTGGTGTTAAGGGAGGTGGAGATGTGGGAGTGATGTTGATGGCAGAAGAAGAAGACGATTGGTTGTTGGCCATGGTGAGAGAAGTAGTAGAAAGTTCTGAAGGAAAAATTAAAAAGATGCAAAGGGTGATAATGGTTTAGAACTATTGGTCTGAAAAGTCGGATGATGTGGCAGTTGAATTAATTTTGCTATCTTTTTGAACAAGCATGCGAAAAACACATTACTACTAACCTGTGGTACAGGAACCAGGGTCCTGACCTGTTTTTGTAAAAGGGTTTTGCAACTCTCCTCCGAAGTTCAACAGTGTACCTTTAGCTTCTATGATCATCATGCGTGTTTACCTGAAACGGTATAGATGTGACTTAGGCCTAGTCAAAGAACACTTTAGCCAATTTTACCTTAGTGTGACTATCATAGTCATGTTAGCAGAACCGGGTTCTCAATTAGGCTTAAGTAACCCTAGTGCCATCCTGTTTCTCAAAGTGTTCCCTACTCAGAGCTTTGGTGAATATATCTGCAATTTGATCTTCTGTGCAACAAAATCTTATACAAATAAGACCCTTTTTCCACATTGTCGCTTGATCCACAATGAATGAGCACAGCACGAGCAGCTGCAACATATTCTACTTCAGCTGTTGGGAGAGCTAGTGAGTTTTGTTTCCTTGCACCCCATGAGATAAAACATGATCCAAAGAAATGAGCCATTCTAGATGTGTTTTTCCTGTCCACCAGATAGCCTGCATAATCAGCGTCAACATAACCAATAAGGTTGAATTTGTCGCCTGAAGGGAACCAGGTTCTGTGTGCCCTTAAAATACCTTAGAATTCTCTTAGCAGCCTTCAAATGAGATTCCTTAGAATTTGATTGGAACCTTGCACATAGTCCCACACTAAATACAATGTCTGGCCTGTAGGCTGTAAGGTAGAGTAGAGATCTAATGATTCTCATGCTTCCATATCAAACCTTTTCCAGAGTTCTTTGATGCATTTCTGCTGACTGATACACGTTCCCTTTATGGACTGCATCACTTGAAGACCCAGGAGGACATCTTATTTCAAGCTCACTTCCCATGGGTTTAGCAAATTTTTCACATAATGAGTCAGCTGTAGCTCCAAATATGATGTCATCCACATAAATCTGATCATTGAGCAGGTTCCTTCCCCGTTTCTTCAAAGGCAATGTGTTGTCAATCTTTCCTCTTGTGAAGCGATTTTCCAAGATAAACTTGGATAGTCTCTCATACCATGCTCTAGGGGCCTGCTTCAATCCGTACAGTGCCTTATCCTCCTTGAATACATGTTCAGGATGTACATGACGTTCAAAACCTGGTGGTTGCTTCACAATGGTGATGTCAAATCTTAATTAGTACATGTTTCTTCTCAATGGGAAGTGACTGCTGCACTGTTGCGTGTACAGTTGCATGCAGTCACTTTCTGCAGTTGCTTTCCAGCTGTATAGTTGACTCATACTTCTGTCAGAGAACCCTAAGGGACCAGGTCCTTGTTGTGTTCCTCTTTGTACAGTTGCGGACAGTCACTTTCTGCAGTTGTGTTCCAGTTGTATAGTTGACTTGTACTTCTATCAGGACAACACAAAGGATCAGGTCTATAATCTGGTTCTTGTGTACGCTGCCCAGATTGTCTTGAGTTGAGTAACTTGAATGATGTTTTGTATAAACTCATTGTAGGTACACCTTGATCACATCACTTGAAATGATATGAGTACTTTAGTTGGTTAGAGAATGAGTGGGCGCTGGAAACAGTGCAGGCAGTCACTTCGTTTCCCGCTGTGTCCAATTGACTTTGTACTGCCGTGAGGAACCCACAAGAGTATCAAGACCTTGTTTGGGTTCCTACCTCCTGAAGCTATAGCAAGTTCACATTTGGCTGGAATCCGTTATATGCAGTGTAATCCAAGTGAGTCAGGTTCCCTATCTGGTTCTTGACATTAAGTTTGTTAGATCATCAAAACACAAGGCAAAGATATTGAAAACTTATCACCAAGTGCGATTCTTTATTGGTGGTGAACCAAGTAAGCAAAAGCTTTGAAGTTCGAGAGGATAGGATGAAAAGTTATTTGGACAAGCTACAGGTAACTTTGCACCGCTTCAAGGAGTGGACTCTAGACCATGTACCTCGAGAACAAGACAGTGAGACCGACACACTTGCAAACTTGGGTTCATCAGTCGAGGAAGATGATATTATCCCAGGGACTGTCGTCCAATTATCGAGATCTGTGGTCGAGGAGGGTCATGCCGAGATAATTCTACAAGTTTGACTTTGGATTGGAGGAATAAATATATTGAATATTTAAAAAATAGAAAGCTCCCATCGGACCATAAAGAGTCGAGGGCCTTACGAACCAAGGCTACTCGATTCACAGTGGATGAAGATAGAATATTATACAGAAGGACGTTCGACGGACCATTGGTGGCATGTTTAGGGCCAGGGGACACCGATTATGTTTTACGAGAGATCCACGAAGGCACTTGTGGAAACCACTCCGGCGCAGAGTCTTTGATTCGCGAAATTTTTAGAGCAGGCTACTACTGGGATAACATGAAAAAGACACTAAGGAGTTTGTCAGAAAATGTGATAAATGTCAAAGGTTTGCACCGATGATTCATCAGCCCGGAGAGCAACTTCCTTCAGTCATGTCCCCATGGTCATTCATGAAATGGGGAATGGACATCGTCGGCCCTCTACCAAAGGCCCCAGGTAAAGCTGAATTCATTTTGTTTATGACTGACTATTTTTCTAAATGGGTGGAAGCACAGGCTTTCGAGACGGTTAGAGATAAAGAAGTTATAGACTTCATCTGGGACCACATCGTGTGTCGATTCGGGATACCTGCCAAAATTGTATGCGACAACGAAAAGCAATTCATCGGCAGCAAGGTAACGGAGTTCCTCGAAGAACAAAAAATAAAGAGGATCTTATCAATGCCGTATCACCCGAGCGGAAATGGACAGGCTGAATCGACAAACAAGACTATCATTAAAAACTTAAAGAAATGGTTGAACGGCGCTAAAGGGAAATGGAGAGAAGTTCTACCCAAGGTTCTTTGGGCATATCGAACGACACCGAAATCCAGCACAGGGGCAACCCCGTTCTCCTTAGTATATGGCTCTGAAGCCTTAATTCTAGTCGAGGTCGGAGAACCTAGCGCCAGATTTTGATATGCAATAGATGAATCGAATCACGAGGCCATGAATACTAGCCTCGAACTATTGGATGAAAAGCGAGAAGCTGCGCATGTCCGAATGGCTACACAGAAGTAAAGAATCGAAAGATATTACAATAGAAGAGACAATCTTCGCCACTTCGGAATCGGGGACTTAGTTCTAAGAAAAGTCACCCTCAATACTCGAGACCCAAATGAAGGGAAACTGGCCCGAATTAGGGAGGACCATATTGATTCATCGGTGTCATCGAAAAGGAATCGCACAAACTTGGCACGATGGAAGGCGAACAATTGGAACGTAGCACTACTCAAACGATATTATTGCTGAGGTATGAATCCCTCCCCTTTCCATTTCTATTTAATACTATCTTATTGCAGATGTTTGATCGAAGACGTCGAGAGAACCCTTCTAACGAAGACCTTGGGTTTTAAAGCACGCGTTGCACTCTTTTTCCCTTAGATCGGGTTTTATCCCAAATGGATTTTTCTGGCGAGGTTTTTAACGAGGCAACAACTATGTTCTAACTAAGGAAAATTCAACAGTATCCAAGGCTTATTTTCAATCAACCTCGAATACTAGGGGGCATCACCCTCGAAGGTTATATTTTCGAGAAAAATACTGTATGCCAAAAAGGGTCTTGATAGGAAAACCTTGTAACGGGCCAAACGGTCGGGTGAATCGTGTCCATATAGAATAGTCGAGTCCCAATGGAAAAACATATACGCATGTATGAATTATTCAAAGATACATTCTTTTTATATCAAACACTTTGTGTCTCAAAGAAATTTGATACTATACGAGCCCCATACTTGTGACTCTGTGAGAAATGGCTCAAGGGCCAAAACTTTAACACCCCGTACATTCGGACTAGGTGTGGATACGTTAAATGGGTATTAATTTAATATTTTAGACATATGAAGTCCTAGAGGGATGATTATTGGTGAAAATAGTTGTTTCAGAATCAAGATGGAGAGTGAGGTGCATAAGATTCGACAAAATTGACTAAGTTTACAAAAGGTCCGTCTTCCAGCAGCAGTTAGTGAAAATGTGTAAGGAATTTTGGAAAACACAAAAGAGGAAAGTTGTAGCCCTTTGAAATAGATTTCTTACGATATATTGTGGAGCCCAAACGGAGCTCTGTGCAAAATGTTATACCCATTTTACAGAATAGTGCGCAACCACCGCACCCAGACCGCGACCGCGGTTGTGAGGCAGTGTTCCTGCTATTTACCGCGGTCAGGACCATGGTCAAGACTACATGGGCGCAGTGGTGGACTTGGGGAGTCATTTTTAAGCCCTATTTTGTCCCCCACAGCCCCAAAACATAAAAACTTGCTCTTGAAAGGAAAGCTCTCAAAAACCTAACTCCTTAAGGGTACCTCCACCACCCAAGGTAAGTTCTAATGGTGATTCTAAATTAATTTTAATTTCCCAACATCTTATTAACATGGATAAACCCTCCATATCATTAGATATTCGATTGGGACATCATTGTTGAGAGAAGGAACCCTAAAGCTCGAATTCAAGGGGATTGAACTTCAAAAAGGTAATGTCTTCACCCTCTAATTGATTCTAGCATTGGTTTAATGATTATAAACCCTAGTTCATGAGATGCGAGTTCATGGGTTTGATAGAAAAGCATGAACATTATAGGTTTGGGATGTTGATTATTGATTATTGGTTAAGGGTGTTGTTTACCTTATGGGTGATAAAGAATAATGTTGATTATAACTATTTGAGACTTTAGAATTTATCTAGGAGCAAGAGAATGGGTTATTGGGTGTAGAGACACCATTAATAAGGACTATGAAGCTTTATGTCACCAAGTGTTTGAGAAAATGCTTAAGTAACCAAAACATGAGAATTATTGCTAATATGGAATCCCTTCGACTTGTATTGATTTAGATTAAAGTTGAAAGGGTTGGCGGATGTTGTATTACGCTCAAGAGAAGGAAGTTAAGGTATGTGAGGCTAACTCTCTATGTTTGAGAATGTTAATGATTCTCCCTACACTGTATTTCTTTTACCACGTTACTAATTGCTTCAGAAATATAGTTTAGCCTAGTTCCTTGAATAGTTGTAGAACTTCTATTCTCTAGCTTCATAACTCGTTCATGACTTTCATTCTGAACGTTGTGAGCTCAGTGCGTATTCAATATAGACTTGGGTTTGATTCCCCCGAGTCTTAGTATAGATTACTCAGTATGCCATAAACAGTTGAAGTTTCAGTGTTCATAATCAGTTCAAGAATAATATCTCAGTCTAGTCCTATTCAGTATTCCAGTATTATGTAACTCAGTGCGATCTAGTATTCCAGTATCATGTAACTCAGTGTGATCCAATATTCCAGTATCATGTAACTCAGTGTGATTCAGTATTTCACTATCATGTATTGCAGTATGATTCTCAGTTCCTGATTTTAAATCCCTGAATGTTGAACACCTGTATTTGGGTCTGAGGCCGCTGTTTTTGCTTTATGCATCTTTGGGCCTGAGGCCGCAGTTTATGCTTTATGCATCTTTGGGCCTAAGGCCGCAGTTTATTCTTTATGCATCTTTGGGTCTGAGGCCGCAATTTATGCTTTATGCATCTTTGGGCCTGAGGCCGTAGTTATATGTACGTATACTTGGGCCCGAGGCCACAGTCTGTGCACATATATATTAGGCCTGAGGCCGTAGTTTATTTATTCAGATAAACAGGTGGTTCATCATTCAGAAGAGGGAGTATTCATATCCTTACTTCCTTTGTCATTTCAGTTATCAGTTATCATTTCAGTTACCAGTTATCAGTTTAGTTATCAGTTACCAGTTCAGCTATCATTTATCAATTATCATTTCAGTTTCAGTTTCAATAATTATCATTTCATTTATCAAATATCAATTCTTAGTTATCAGCTTAGTTTCAGCATTTTTAATTCTTTCTTTCAATTGCTTTACATACCAGTTCAATTCAAATGTACTGACGTCCCTTTTGCCCGAGACCTGCACCTCACGATGCAGATAATGATTTACAGGTTGACGATTCAGAGCGCTAGGATTCTCATACCAGCTATTTGGTGATCCCCAGTTCTTTCGGGGCATTATCATTACCCTACAGTCTTCAGTATTTTCAGACAGTCAGTGTTTTCAGTGTTTCATTAGAGGCTTCATAGACTAGAGTAACAGTTAGACAGAGTCACAGGCTTTTCATATTAAGCAATGTTGGCTACATATATGTTTCAGACTTGTATTAGTATTTCCGCATTTTGATTTATATCATCCAGACTTTCAGTATATCAGCATGTGTTAGTTTATCTTCCGCATTTAGTATGTTATGATATCACATGTTGATTCAGCCAGCCAGTTGGTTCGCTCGGTCACATGTAGTCAGGCACCAAGTTCTGTGTTACGTTCAGGCCCAGGTTCGGGGCGTGACAAAGCTTGGTATCAGAGCACTAGGTTCAAGTGTCTTAGGGAGTCTATGAAGTCGTGTCTAGTAGATTTTCCCTTATATGTGTGTGCAGCCACTCATATAAATGGTTAACTACCAAGACATCTAGGATTGTCTCATTTCTTTCTACTCTAGATCGAGCCATGAAGCTTAGAGCAATAGTTAAACTTCTCTTCCTATCGAATTCCAAATGTATTGGATGCCCAAGCGACGCGCAGGAGAAACCTAAGGTCCTAGAGAGGATAATTGCACATTGGGGTATGATTATGGAGTACAGGTTGGTAAATATGAGACTTGAAGGGATGTTAAAAGTGGGATGCAATGGATAGTAGTACAGATTAGAGAATAACCTTATCAGAAAGTACAAAAGCAATTATCATGTCTTATGGTTATCAGTTTACCTCAGTTACCAGTTATGCAGTCTTTCAGTTAGCAAGTTGCCAGTATTCAGTTATATGTTTACCAAATATCCAATTTTCAGTGTATCAAAATTGCTGGTGACTTGTGAGTATACAGTGATGCATATGGGTTCTCAAAGAAAATGTAAGTAACAGTGGTTATAGCGAAATCTTCGCATATTTTAGGTTCAGATTAAGACCCAAGAATCGCCGCATGGTGAAGTAAGTGATTTATCAGATGATGGATACTTTGAAGGATAAGTTTGTACATGGTAGTGTATTCGTATGTGTTTTACCTCCTAGAACAATTTCATTTTTAATTCTTAGAAATGGAGCCACAAGTTGGATGATGATAGTTTAGATGTCAAATCCCATGGTATAACAGGTTAAAGATTTAATTGCAGTGGGCACAAAATTGATCACTATAGTTTTGGACAAGAAAGAGCCTAAGGGCAAAATACCTAGGAGCCAGAAACGTTTGTTATTACCAAAGATGTGATTTCATACAACTCATGCAAATGACTAGAAGATACGATGTATGCAATGAGAACATATAGCAACCGATATTGAATTCCAGGGAATGATTTTAAGTTGTTTAGATTTATTCATATTAGAACTAGAAGTACCACGTTAGTAAGTTACTATAAGAAGAAGCTATTGATGCAAGATAAAAGATATGGCAGTTTCCCCTTAGGTTATGTGACTAAACGATTACCCCGAATGTTTATAGTATGATATGATTTTGTATTGTATAGAAAGTTTGGGGTTAGATATTCCCATTTTGTTTAAGGCAGATGAATTCCCTAAGTGTGATCCATGTACATAGTTAATAAAAGGATAAGTATGCGACCGTAGAACAGGGTTGGATGGTGAGCGAAGTTAGAAGTAACCTTATGCTTCACTTTAGTTATCCAAAGTAGAATAAGAAAATGTGATTCTAGCAGGTGTTTAGTAAAAGAATAATAAGTAAGTTTTGAGTTGATACAGTGAATTAGCTATTTCAGCGGAGCTAGTAGAGGTACAATTTGATTCACTTAGCCAGGTTAACTCTAGTGAGTGGATGACAGTTTGAAATACCAAACATGTGTTAGAACCCAAAGAGTTTAAGTTAAATCCGGAGTACAGTGATAGTGGGAAAAACAATCAGTTAGCAATAAGAGAGCAAACTATAGAAGAATAGCCTTTAGGAATTATCGTAATGTGGTTTCTCCAGGATTACAGTGTGAGCAGAGTTAAATTAATAAGATTGTGTATGATAGTTGTGAATACATTAGCTTTCCGTTAAGTGAATAATTTAGTTTTTCCTAATAAGAAAGATTTCTCAGAAGTAAGTTGGAAGATGAGTCCTCGTTGACGTAGAGTGCAAAGTGATAGGTTACAAGTACTTTGGGCATAAGTACTTCACTTTATGTTTTGATGATCTAACAAACTTACCATCCAGAAACAGATATGGAACATGTTACACATTTACAAGACCTTGAGATCACAAAGTTCTAGGTTGGGATTCAGCGTGGGATATAACTCAACTCGTCAGAGTGGAACGAACAACTCAGGTAACAGGTCCCTATCAGTCCCTGAGGAGACTGTATGAAGTCAACTCTCCAGTAGGAAAGTATGCGGTCGCATTCTTGTCGCATACCCAGCAGTTTGTTCAGGTTTTTGGGAACATTTTTGCGGTCCATTTTGCGGGCTGCATGTCAACTTTGCGATCGCATATGCGACCGCAGATCTGTGTCGGGGCTCCAAATTTCTAAATTTTAAACCCGACCCCCTGTCGTTATATCTTGTGCAATAGCTCATTTTGAGCCTATTTCCTGGTGCTTTTAGAGTGAGAAAGAGGGTCTAAGAGAGGGGAAGTGCTCTTCATCAAAAATTGCCCCACAAATCCTTATTAAAATATTGAAGATAATCAAGTGAGGCACCTAAACCTTCATCACAGGAGGTAAGACTTCATCACCTCAGCTCTTAATTTTAAACATAGCTATAAGGGGTCATTAGTGAGTTAATTCATGGGGATAAGGGTGACTACATTGCATGCATATGTTCTTAGAAGATATGTGGAAATTATAAATAGACAGGCATGGGGAAAGGGCTAGTGTAATCCTGCATAAAAGGACCATAAGACCTTAACGAACACTCAATGCTTGATAAAATACTCAAGCGAGCTAAGATTATGATCTTTTCCTGATTATGGGTTCAATTGTGGTACATTGCTTAAATAGATTGAAGTTGCGAACATTCCGGAACATTATAGGATTAAGGGAAATCTCAATTGAGGTATGTATGGCTAAAACCCCGTCTTTTTAGAAATCGAGCTCCGTTGGTGTTTGTGTAAATGCAGTAAGATTAAAGTTGGATTGTTGTATTGATTGTTATTTCACATGAATTGGTGTTGCAACATTATATACGTGAAATATATGTTTCAATATGATCAATGTGCTATTCTTGATAACTTGAAAAGGTGCGAAGAATATGAATCATGTATTGAAATGCTTAGACCTTAAATCAAGATTGAAACTGCATTTGTTGTTCCATCTACGTGAAGTCTTATCTATGCTTACAATTTAAATTGCTCTTGTGTGCACCTACTGTCCTAAATGGCAAAGCTAATATTGAAATTGGGAATGATGTGAAATGCGGCCTAGTGCCAAGAATGATGTGATAGTTGTGGCCCCAAGTGCCTATGAAATGATATATGTGAAACGAGATAATTAATGAGAAGGGAACAACTCCTTGGTAAGGCGGCCTAGCCGATCGGGCCGAGATTGGATGCCATGCCGCACACATAGTGGTATTATGCTGATATTGAATTCCGGAAAAAGGGAAAATGAGATTGTAATTGAAGTATATGTCTGAAATGAGGCAACCTAGCCGATCGGGTCGAGGTCAGAATCCGCTCAAGATAGTGGTGGTATTGTGAACAATGATGAACAGTATGAAATGCCCCAAACTAAAAGCTATGGAAAAACGATGTGAAAATTGTATGATCCTTTTATTTGATAATGTGAAGATCGCCTAAATTTTTGAGTTATACTTGTGATTTCCTTATTCTTGTATGAAAGTTCTTTCTAACTAGATGGTGTTTAGTTTTACATACTAGTACTATTCAATGGTACTAACGTCCCTTTTGCCGGGGGCGCTATATTTTTAAATGAATGTAGGTGGTTCTATAGCGGACAATGCCGATCGCGCATAATGGAGTGTCCTCCTTTAGAAGTCTTGGTGAGCCCCTTTTCCTTAAAGGGGTTATGTTGTACATCTTTTGTTGTAGACTTCTACTTTTGAGGTATAGCCCGGGCCTTGTTGCCAGCGTTGTCATAATTTGTCTTTTGTATCCATAGAGGCTCCGTAGACGTTGTATGGGTTATGTATGGGTATTGGATGGGTTAATGAACTGTGTTATAACTCTATACTCTAGTTCGTCTAAACTATAACTGTATGAAATCTTGGAAACTTAGCCATGATTTAAGATTTGTGATATAAAAATGAACTAACAATGTTGAATGTTCGATTTTGCTATTGTCTAAATAAACGAAAGAATGGTTTCCTTAATCGTATTGAGTTGGGTAGAAAGTGTTAATAAGGCTTGCTCAGTTGGGTTCACTTGGTTGAGCGTCGGTCGCGCCTCCCGAGGTTGGGGCATGACAGTTCCTAAGTCTAATTATTGATTTAGTATGCAGGCTGAAGTGAGAGGTACAGTCAAAAACAAAAATGGTGCATGGATAGTGGCTGCTCTAAGCATAAAATCAGAAGAATGAATGATTTCCTCACTCTAGGTTTTCCAAGGTGGGAGTGTGTCCTTTGGAAACGACAAGAAGGATATATTCTTAGTATTGGCAAAATTGACAAAACGCTCTCCCATGCAATTGAAAATGTGTACTATGTGAATGACTTGAAATGTAGCGTGTTGAGTGTGTCTCAATATGATAAGGAAAAATGAAGTGAAGTTCTTGTCCAAATACTGCATTTTCACCAATCTCAAAACTGGTGAAGTGGTGTTGATAGCCAAAAGGTTCAAGAACATCTATGTTGCAGACCTTGATTCACTTAATGGTGGTGATCTAACATGCCTAAGTGTCATTGATGATGGTGATGAGTTATGGCGTAGATGACTGGAGCATGTGAGTTTTTATTTGCTGAGCAAGTTGGTTATGGAGGACCTGATTCTTGGGCTGAAGCAGTCAACACTTCCTTCTACTTGATTAACAAGTGCATGGTCAGGTCCCTTCTCGAGAAGTCTCTTTATGAACTGCTCAATGGGAGAAAAGCCAAGTTGACTTCCCCGAGACCTTTGGATGCAAAATGTTTTGTTCTCAACAATGGTGGCAAAAGGAACACATAACAAAGATGATGAAGATGAAGAATTCACAAATGCTCCTGGTGAAGTTGTAGATATTGCAAATGGAAAGACTGATTTGATGAGTCAAGTCAAGCAAAAGGATGAAGGAGATGCAGTAGAATCTCCAAAAGGCACAGTGGAACCTGGTTCCTCGATGATTGTCTATGTTAAGAAGGAAAGTACAATGCTAAAAAGTGTTTTTCGGCAACATCTAACTCAAATCTATATTGTTACAGGTATACACATATGGCAGTTTCAGGACAAAAACAAGTAAGAGTGACATTGCACTTCTAGAAGTTTTTGCTCGGATTTTCAAAAAACAGTCAAGGAACCTGGTTCCTGTGACTCAGGTTAGTAGTTTCTTCAATATTTATATGCCTTTTTAACTACTGAAGTGTAATGTCATTAATTTATTCCCGCCTCTCTCCTAACTTTTGAAGTCCAAAATGTTAAAACTTTTCTGAAATGACACGTTGCCCCAGAAAGGCACTTCTTTATCTTACACCCAACAAAAACCGATTCTTATCTTCAAAACCAAAATTAACCATGTCTTAAAAAGAATCCTTCTCTCCAAATATGCAGAAGTGAACCCAACTCTATCACTTTCCAAAATCCTAACTCCATCTGAATCAAAATCCCAAAAAGTCTTTGGTACATTTTGATGGGAGTTTAGCTGAAAGGGAATGGGGTAGATATAATACTCTAGAGTGTGAGGCTGAAATTGTTGTTGGGTTTGTAGAAGTCTTGAAGGATGGATGAATAGGTGAACATGCTGAAAAAGGGGGGAACTAAATAAGGGACCTGATCTCTCAAATAGGCTGATTGATGATGAAGTGGTGTGACCTGCTGATGTGGTGACTGTGGAAGAGAGAATGAAATGGAAAAATCTCCATTTGTGAGAAAGAATTTAAAAAAATGGAGAAAAGAAAGTTGGCTGAGAAAGATGCAGCAGATGATAAGGGTGAACAGATTGAGAAGAAGAAGAGGGAGGCATGGACGCTCTAGGAAAGAAAGGGTAGTGTGAGTGAGAAACCTGGTTCCTTACAGAAGCAAAAGGTTGAGTCATCAATTTTGGAGAGGTAGAAGACTCTGAAGTGTCAAAAAGTGCTGTTAGGCAGAGTGTTGACTTTGATATTGCTGAAAAATGCAGGAACTTCTTGACATTGTTAAGTTCAAAAATAGAATCACCTCTTTGTTCCTCCAAGTCCCAACGTTTATGAAGAAGAAGTAAAACCTTCTATGTTTTATGTGATACTCTGATGCTATATGTGCTTGGGAATGAGTTTGTTCTTGATGAGAAGACACTTGGGAGATTCTTGGTGCTCTGATTGATGGTTCAGCCTACTCAGATAGGTTGAGAACCGGGTCCTCGAAGACCCTCGGCAGAATAGATTGCTAAGTTGAAGGGTGAGAATGAAAGATTGAGGAAACAGGTGGAGGAATTGAGAGAGCAGATGATCATTGATCAAAGGAGAGTAAATGAACGAATGAACAAGCTCATCAAGGCCTTAGACCCTTACTTTTCCTCCTGTCCAGTGATCCATGTGTTTCACTCCTTACAAATTCCATTGAATGCTTATCCTCTTTTGATTCCTATATTTGATGACATTGGTACTTTAGTTGTTTAAATTGTCATATTATGTATTGTTGACATTACTGTGCTTTTATTATAATTACTCTACTATGAGCAATCACTCTATTTTTTGCAATGACATTCACTTGTTGTTCTTGTTATTGTTTATGATGTGTTGCCCAAGTGGCATGAGTTAATGTTGCTGAACTTCTTTTTGGCTGTGCTTCTTCTGTTATTCTTTTCGATGATGCCAAAAGGGGGAAGATGTGTTATATAGGTGTCAACATGGGAGAGGAACAGAATTGATATGTTGTGTTGTGCATGAAAGATAGCTCTGCTTCGCACGGGGAATGTTGTTGATAATATGTTGATTAGAGGTCTGATCCGCAGGGAAACATGTGAAGAATCTGGTTCTCAAGAGTTATATTAATTTTGGGTTTGTCATCATAAAAAAGGGGGAAATTGATAAGTTATGGTATTTTGAGTTTTGATGATTTGCCAAACAGTCTTAAGGAACCAGTTGTGATCAATTCCTTTTGAGGAATATGGCTGATTCGTTGGGGGAACAATGTGGAGATCTGGTTCTCAAGGGGAATATCAATTCTAAGTTTCTCATCATCAAAAACGGGGAAATTGATAGGTTGCAAGTACTTTGGGCATAAGTACTTCACTTTATGTTTTGATGATCTAACAAACTTACCATCTAGAAGCAGATAAGGAACCTGTTAAACATTTACAAGACCTTGAGATCACAAAGTTCTAGGTTGGGATTCAGCGTGGGATATAACTCAACTCTTCAGAGTGGAAGGAACAGCTGAGGTAACAGGTCCCTATCAGTTCCTGAGGAAACCGTATGAAGTCAACTTTCCAGCTGGAAAGTTGCTGCCTGCACATGCTACTGTACAGGAACAGTGTAGCACTCAACTTTTTGTGTAAGGATTTTTACCTACCTTGCTTACATCATTGTAAGTGATGTCACACATGTATAAATACAATCAAGGAAGGTAAAACAACTTACTTCATGAGAGAACCAGATAAAGGACCTGAAGCATGCCTGGTACGATCATTCAAGTTAATCGACTCAAGATAATCTGGGCAGTGTGCCTTTAGATTCACAAGAACCAGATTAGGGACCTGATCCCTAGGTGTTCCCCTAATAGAAGTATGAGTCAGATATACAGCTGGAAAGCAACTGCAGAAAGTGATTGCCTGCAACTGTACACGCAACAGTGCAGCAGACAGTGCAGCAGTCACTTCCTATTGGGAAGAGGCATGTATTAACCAAGACTTGACATCACCATTGTGAATTGACATCACCATGGTAATGTCTTTTGCAGTGTAACAATCTGGTGCAAGGCACAAGACGCTTCAAGACTTGCAAATCAGAAATGAAAACATTCTCTCAAGTTCTAGCAACAACCTCTCTCTCAAGAACAAAGCTCCTGCAACCTCAAGGACCAGATCCAAGATTGAAGATATCTTAAGTCCTTAGGTTTGTTGAGTCTTTGTTATTTGTTCTTCAATTGTAACTCCTATCTTGCTTTCTTAGAAGCTGTGTTTTAGGAAACCCAAAATCACAAACCCTCTAAGTTTGTGTCTTAGATAGAGTTAGTCGAGTTGTAAAGCCTTTGTAATAGAGTTATTACAAAGTGGCTTGTAATAGTGTTATTACAAGTTAGAGTGAATGAAGTCTTTGTAATAGAGTTATTACAAAGTGGCTTGTGGTGAGAGTATCACAAGTTAGTTAAAGTCTTCGTAACTAGAGAGTCTCAAAGTGGCTTGTGGTGAGAGTACCACAAGTTAGTTGAGTTGTATCCTTTGTAATAGAGTCATTACAAAGTGGCTTGTAATAGGTGTTAACAAGTTAGTGAAGTTGAAAACCTACAAGTGTAGGTCGTGGTTTTTGTCCCCTTGAGTTGGGATTTTTTCACGTAAAAATTCTGTGTTCTTTACTTACTGTCGAGCTACTGTGGAACAATTAGAGAACCTGATTCCCTATACTGGTTGGTTTTACGGTCTGTTGCTTACAGTGGGAGCTGATAGAGAATCCGGTTCTCTGTACAGTAGAAACTTATCATGTGTCTCATTTACATATTGGTTCAGTAATTAGCACTGTGGGAACTGATATAGGACCAGATCATTATACAGTTTGGTTCATTAGTATTTTCAGTGGAAACCCATAGAGAACCTGGTTCTCCATACAGTCTGGTGGACGCTTAGTTTCTAACACAAAGAATTGCAAAACAATAAGAAAAGTTATTTGTATCCCAACAAAAATAGAAGGATCCACAAGTATAAGACCTTTGGTCTAAGGGATGATGTGAAAATTTTCAGTAAGTCCAGTTAGAGATTTGAAACTCGAATAGTTAGAATGGGATATGAAAAAGAAAATCAGGTCGGTAATGAGGGAAAATTGTATAATTACCACAGGGATTATGTCTAGCATGTGTAAGAAACACAAAGGGAGTAGAATGATCACCGAGTTTAGATATTGATGATAAAGTGATCACAGAAAAGCTATAAAATCATGCCTATTTATGTGTCACGAGGGTAGTGCCATTGCACGAGGCTCTAGTCTTCGGAGTACTGGTCAAAGACTCAGCTCACAACAATTCTATAAGTGTTTTCACGAAGTGCTTAAGAAGATAAAGTGTGGGAAGTATAACTCATGATTGAGGTAGATAAGAGAACTCTGGTGAAAGAAGTTCACCAGCCAAGATAGGAGTTCGACTTTGCACTTTGAAGATGACGGAGTTGTTGTCTAGAACAGGACTTGTTCCCCCTTACTAGCCAAAGAGAAAGAGAAACAATTTGATGATCCCTACGTGTTGCAGTTAAAAGAGGAGATTCACAAGTATAAGACGGTGGCTTTTGAGTAATATGATGGTACTTTGAGGTACCAAGACAGATTGTGTGTTCCAAACATAGATGGACTTAAAGAGGGAAGATCATGTTAGAAGACAATAATTCCAGGTATTCTTTCCATCCACGTTCCCCAAATATGCATCATGACCAAGGAGATTTATTGGTTGAACTACATGAAAAAGAACGTCGCAGACTTTGTGGCCAATTGTCCGAATTGTCAGCAAGTGAAAGTCGAGCAGCAGAAAGCCTAGTGTTTTATCACAGAATACACATATTTTGGTAAATATGAAATTTATAACAGGATTATCTTGCTCATTTTAAAAGCATGATTTGATTGGATGATTGTAAATCGACTTACCAAGTCAGCACATTCTCGCCAGTAAAGACTACAGGTTCAGTAGAAGATTATACCAAGTTGTACATCCAAGAAATTGTTTGATTGCATGGGACTCCGTTGTTCATCATTTGGGACTATGGTGCTCAGTTTAAAATGAACATTTAGAAGTCCTTTCAGAAAGGATTCGGCACAAGTTTTTCATCCTCAGAAAGATGGCCAGGCAGAGCGCATTATTCAAACAGTTGAGGATATGTCCTTGATGTTAAAAGTAATTGGGATGATCACATACCTCTCATTGACCTTGCAAATAATAACACCTACCATTATAGTAACAAGATGGCATGTGCGAGACTCTGTATGGACGAAGGTGTAGATCACCAATTGGTTGGTTCAAAGTTGGTGAAGAAGAGTTGTTGGGACCAAATTTGGTCTATCAGACTATGGAGAAAGTTAAGTTGATCCAAGAGCGTTTGAAGACGGCTCAGAGCCGCCAAAAGTCCTATTCGAGCGTGCGGCATAGAGTCCTAGAGTTTCAAGTTGATGATTGGGTGTTTCTGAAAGTTTCGCTTATGAAAAGCATTATGAGATTTGGAAAGAAGGGGAAGCATAGTCCCTGCTATATTGGGCCATATAGATTCTTGCGAAGAATCGGTCAATTAGCATATGAGTTGGAGTTACCACCATAATTAGTGGCAGTACAGCCAGTATTTCACATGTCATGTTATAACATTCAAGTTTCCAATACTCAGATACTCATGTCAGTTCAGTACTCAAATACTCATGTTAGTTGAGTACTCAGATACTCATGTCAGCTCAATACTCAGCTACTCATGTTAGTCCAATACTTAGATATTCATGCCAGCTTAGTACTCAGATTACTCAAATATTCGTGCCAGTTTAATATTCATATATCTATGTTAGTTCAGTATTCACGTATCCATGGCAAACCAATATTCAGTCAATGCAGTAGTCATTCAGTTCAGTATCTCAACAGTTCAGTAATCATGTATTCATTCAGTTTAGTATGCAAGTGTTAATAAAAGATCATGTTTCCACCAGACCCGTTTAAGGTCCGGAGTTAGCAGAAGTTACATTCAGGACAATCATTCGAGGACGAATGATACCAAGGGGGAGATAATGTAACACCCCGTACATTCGAACTAGGTGTGGATATATTAAATGGGTATTAATTTGATATTTTAGACATATGAAGTCCTATAGGGATGACTATTGGTGAAAATAGTTGTTTCGGAATCAAGATGGAGAGTGAGGTGCATAAGATTCGACAAAATCAACTAAGTTCACAAAAGGTCCGTCTTCCAGCAAATTTTAGTGAAAATTTGTAATAATTTGGGAAAACTCAAAAGACGAAAGTTGTTGGCCTTTGAAATATCTTTCCAACGATATATTGTAGAGCCCAAACGGATCTTTGTGCAAAATTTTATACCCATTTTATAGAACAGTGTGCAACCACCGGGCCCGGATAGCGACCGCAGTCGTGAGGCAGTGTTCCTACTATTTACTGCGGTCGGGACTACGGTCAGGCCTACAGGGGCACCGTGGTGGATTTGGGGAGTCATTTTCTAAGCCCTATTTCGTCCCCCACAGCCCCAAAACATAAAAACTTGCGCTAGAAAGGAAAGCTCTCAAAAACCTAACTCCTTAAGGGTCCCTCCACCACCCAAGGTAAGTTCTAAAGGTGATTCTAAGTTAATTTTAATTTCCCAACATCTTATTAAAATGGGTAAACCCTCCATATCATTAGATATTTGATTGGGACATTATTGTTGAGAGAAGGAATCCTAGAGCTCGAATTCAAGGGGATTGAACTTCAAAAAGGTAATGTCTTCACCCTCTAATTGATTCTAGCATTGGTTTAATGATTATAAACCCTAGTTCATGAGATACGAGTTGATGGTTTGATAGAAAAGCATGAACGATTATAGGTTCGGGGTGTTGATTGTTGATTATTGATTAAGGGTGTTGTTTACCTTATGGGTGATAAAGAATAATGTTGATTATAATTATTTGAGACTTTAGAATTTATCTAGGAGCAAGAGAATGGGTTATTGGGTGTAGAGACACCATTAATAAGGACTATGAAGCTTTATGTCACCAAGTGTTTGAGAAATGCTTAAGTGACCAAAACATGAATATTATTGCTAATATGGAATCCCTTTGACTTGTATTGATTTAGATTAAAGTTGAAAGCGAATGTTGTATTATGCTCAAGAGCAGGAAGTTAAGGTATGTGAGGCTAACTCTTTATGTTTGGGAATGTTAATGATTCTCCCAACACTGTGTTTCTTTTACCACGTTACTAATTGCTTCAGAAATATAGTTTAGCCTAGTTCCTTGAATAGTTGTAGAACTTCTATTCTCTAGCTTCATAACTCGTTCATGACTTTCATTCTGAACGTTGTGAGCTCAGTGCGTATTCAATATAGACTTGGGTTTGATGCCCCCGAGTCTTAGTATAGATTACTAAGTATGCCATAAACAGTTGAAGTTTCAGTGTTCATAATCAGTTCAAGAATACATATCTCAGTTTAATCCTATTCAGTATTCCAGTATTATGTAACTTGGTATGATCTATTATTCCAGTATCATGTAACTCAGTGTGATCCAGTATTCCGGTATCATGTACCTCATTGTGATTCAGTATTTCACTATCATGTATCGCAGTATGATTCTCAATTCCTGATTTTAAATCCCTGAATGTTGAACACCTGTATTTGGGCCTGAGGCTGCAGTTTATGCTTTATGCATCTTTGGACCTGAGGCCGCAGTTTATGCTTTATGCATCTTTGGGCCTGAGGCCGCAATTCATGCTTTATGTATCTTTGAGCCTGATGCCGCAGTTTATGCTTTATGCTATCGTTTGGGCCTGAGGCTGCTAGTTTATGTCTTTATGTCGTCGTTTGGGCCTAGTAAATTTAAACTATTTTCTTCTCGTCCCTTTCGTTTCCCTACTTNTACTGCTTTGCGCTTACTGGAACGCGGTGGCCGACTTGGAAAGTCATTTTTTTTAAGCTATATTTCGTCTCCCACAGCCCCAAAACATAAAAACTTGCCCTAGAAAGGAAAGCTCTCAAAAACCTAACTCCTTAAAGGCCCCTCCACCATCCAAGGTAAGTTCTAATGGTGATTCTAAGTTAATTTCAATTTCTCAACATCTTATTAACATGGGTAAACCCTCTATATCATTACATATTCAATTGGGACACCATTGTTGAGAGAAGAAACCCTAGAACTCGAATTCAAGAAGATTGAACGTCAAAAAGGTAATATCTTCACCCTCTAATCGATTCTATCATTGAATTAATGATTATAGACTCTATTTCATGAGATATGAGTTGATGGGTTCGTTAGAAAAGCATGAACTGTGATAGATTTGGGTTGTTGATTGGTTATTATTGGTTATGGGTGTTGATTACCTTATGAGTGATAAAGAATAAGGTTGATTATAGCCATTTGAGACTTTAGAATTTACCTAGGAGCAAGAGAATGGGTTATTGGGTGTAGAGACACCATTAATAAGGACTATGAAGCTTTATTTTCACCAAGTGTTTGATAAAATGCTTAAGTGACCAAAATATGAGCATCATAGCTAATATGGAATCCATTTGACTTGTATTGCTATAGATTAAAGTTGAAAGGGTTGACAAACGCTGTATTACGCTCAAGAGCAGGAAGTTAAGGTATGTGAGGCTAACTCTCTATGTTTGGGAATTTTAATGATTCTCCCTGCACTACGTTTCTTTTACAACGTTACTAATTGCCTCAGAAATACAGTTAAGCCTAGCTCCTTGAATAGTTGCAGAACTTCTATTCTCTAGCTTCATAACTCGTTCATGACTTTCATTCTGAACGTTGTGAGCTCAGTGCGTATTCAATATAGACTTGGGTTTGATGCCCCCGAGTCTTAGTATAGATTACTAAGTATGCCATAAACAGTTGAAGTTTCAGTGTTCATAATCAGTTCAAGAATACATGTCTCAGTCTAGTCCTATTCAGTATTCCAGTATTGTGTAATTCAGTGTGATCCAGCATTCCAGTATCATGTAATTCAGTGTGATTCAGTATTTCACTATCATGTATTACAGTTTGATTCTCAGTTCCTGAATGTTGAACACCTGTATTTGGGCCTGAGGCCGCAGTTTATGCTTTATGCATCTTTGGGCCTGAGGCCGCAATTCATGCTTTATGTATCTTTGAGCCTGATGCCGCAGTTTATGCTTTATGCATCTTTGGGCCTGAGGCTGCAGTTTATGCTTTATGCGTCTTTGGGCCTGAGGCCACAGTTATGTGTACGTATACTTGGGCCTGAGGCCGCAGTTTGTGCACATATACATTGGGCCTGAGGCTGTAGTTTATTTATTCAGATAAACAGGTGGTTCATCATTCAGAAGAGGGAGCATTCATATCCTTACTTCCTTTATCATTTCAGTTTTTAGTTATCATTTCAGTTACTAGTTATCAGTTTAGTTATCAGTTACCAGTTCAGTTATCAGTTATCAATTATCATTTCAGTTTTAGTTTCAATAGTTATCATTTAAGTTATCAATTATCAATTGTCAATTGTCATCTTACATACCAGTGCAATTCAAATGTAGTGACGTCCCTTTTGCCCGGGGTCTGCATCTCCCGATGCAGGTAATGATTTACAGGTTGACGATTCAGAGCGCTAGGATTCTCGTACCAGCTATTTGGTGATCCCCAGTTCTTTCGGGGCATTATCGTTACCTTACAGTCTTCAGTATTTTCAGACAATCAGTGTTTTCAGTATTTCATTAGAGGCTTCACAGACTAGAGTAACAGTTAGACAGAGTCACAGACTTTTCATAGTAAGCAATGTTGGCTACATATATGTTTCAGACTTGTATTAGTATTTCCGCAGTTTGATTTATATCATCCAGACTTTCAGTATATCAGCATGTGTTAGTTTATCTTCCGCATTTAGTATGTTATGATATCACATGTTGATTCAGCCAGCCAATTGGTTCGCTCGGTCACATGTAGTCAGGCACCGAGTGTCGTGTTACCTCCAGGCCCAGGTTCGGGGCGTGACAAAAATGCAAATACACCTCTAATACTCGAGGACTGTCATCGACAGTCAACACATTCGAGTTATTTAAACTCGGATTCATAAGACCTCAAAGAGGCACCCCTCGACGTAAAGGCCAACGCCATCATACTCGGGGACTGACATTTCGAACAAGTTCAAAATGTTATCGGGAAATAAGTCCAAGAGGCATACCCGAAGGCTACGGCCATACTAAAGGCTACGACCAAAATAACACGGCTCGGAAACGTCCGAATCCCGCAATAAAAACAAGCCTTCGAGTTCTCTGAAAACTGGTTAAAAAGGCTACCCTCGGCAAAATAATCAAAGGGCTTCGATAAAATCAGCCCTCGAAAAACCTTAAGAGGTATCGAATTATTCAAATACAAACTTGTGCTAAGGCACAAAAAAAGGGTTTCGATTGATACTACACCCCCAAAAAAAACCCAATGGGTAAAAAAATGCATGCCAAGGCATAAAGAAATTTTTACTAAGTCTTTCACGCCGAAAAGGGGAAATAATAGCCATCTCTTAGAGGCCATAACGGCCCAATCTAAAAGAGCCTAAGGGCCTATACATTTAGGGTTCGAGTTATCCCAAGCCCAAATAAATAATAACTTGATTATGGCTCGGGGACTCACCATTATCCGGGCACAAGCCCTTAAAGGTATATGCCCCAAAGTTCGAACTTCGTTCGAACTCGACCACGGATACTTCAAGAAAGCCATCCGAGACAAAATCTCGAACACGCCGTTCAAAGAATGAAATTATTGCAAAAATTTTGTAAGGCAAGAAACATTGAGAAGATTCAAGGAAATTTTTCTTTTATATATTTGAAAAAGGATATGTACAAGAAACCGACAAGAGGTCTTACAAAAAAGAAAAGAAAATACAAAAAGTAAAAGAAAAATCCTAGCTATGCCCGGGGCTGGTTTCTCCCTCGGGAGCAGCTTCCTCTTCGGGCCCCTCTTTGTTGTCAGACCCGCCTTGGCTGCCATCATCATCATCATCGTCGGAGGAGGAGGAGATGAGAAATCTAGCATCAGCTTCGAGCGCATTTGCTTGAGCTATCTCTTCAGTGAGGTTGAAACCTCGAGCATGGATTTCCTCGAGGGTTTCCCTCCGGGATTGGCACTTGGCCAAATCATTACTCCGTTTTTCTCAGTCGAGGGCTTCTCTTAGCTCCGCTTGAGCAGCCTCAGCATCCTTTGAGTACACGGCAATGGTTTATCAGTTGTGACCTTCGTCTTCTCGGACTCAGCCCTGGCCTCAGTAAGCTTGACCTCGAGTTCGTCGATCCTTTTGGCCTGGGCCAAACTTTTCTCTTTAGCACCTCGGAGTCGGGCCTCAGCCGATGCCAGTTTGGCTAAAGCGGCCTTCTTCTCCGCAGCAAGGCAGTCCGTATTCTCCTTCCATCGATTGCATTCGGCCTTGACCTGATCGACCTCCCCTCGAAGCAGCTCGATCCTATCCAGTTTTGCTGCAGCTGAGACACTAAAGTATTAGCCTCCATAGTTGGGTCGAGTAGACCATACTCATTCAAAATGAAAGTTACCTGCTTGTCTAGCTCGGTATCATTTTTACGAGCCTTGGCCAGGTTTGCCCGAAGGTCCTTGAGCTCCTCCTCCTTTTGACTACAAAGGAGCTCCAGGGCCTTCGCTTCGTCCTAGGTCTTCTGGAGCTCGGCCTCGCATTGGCTCAGGTCGGCCCTGAACCTGGTGAAAGCCTGCACAGAAAAAAGGATATCAGTTAAGGAAAAGAGAGAAGAAGAAAAATGAAATTGCAACAATAGGAATCAATACTTACTTGAGAGAGAAGGCGTTGAGCCTCTTCGAAGAGAGTAGCTGCGTCATTGAGATTGGCGGCATAGTCAACCCCGGTAAAGCAATCCCGGAAAGGATCTTCTTCACTAGGGACTCCGCTTAAGTCAGGCATGTGCAGAGCCCGAGCCTCCCTTATGGCCTCCTCAGAATAAGCCGGCAGAGGAGGAGAGTGACCAATTGTCATGGCCCCGAGCAATTCACTCAGGGCGCTCTGTTCAGCTCTGGGGATTTCGGAACATGTCCCCTTTGGTGTGCTTATTCATGGCCGAGGAACAATCTCGACCTCGGGTGATTTGCGGGCATTGCCCTCGTCTTTCTTCAGAGACTCCTCACCACGAGGCAGGTTCTCCAGTTCGGAGGGCTTGGCAGCTTCGGCCGGTTTCCTGGCTCGGATCACCAGCGCCGATTCTTCACCCTTCTCTTCTTCTTCATCATTCAGCTGGTGGACGGAGTATATATCCATAGGAATGATATTCCTCCTGCGTCTTCGAGTAGGAGCCCTTTTATCTTGGGGGTCTTCGGGCTTCGGTCCCTTTTCCTCTTATTATCTTTCCCCGATTTTGAAATCAGGAACTCGGTCTTTTCCCCAGGCGGGGCTGGTCTCATTTCAGAAATATCTCCAATGCCTGTATGAACGAAAATTAAGTATGAGTAAAGAAACATATCCAATGAAGGGGAAAACATTAAAAACTTACAAGAAGAACTTACTGTGGTGTTTGGCTTCCCATCTGCCCCTCACCAAGTCACGCCAGCGACGCTCGTCATACGCGGAGGTCGCAGCTAGTTTCCGAACCCAATCATCGAGGTCGGTGACCATGCAGGGCATCCAAGTGATCGCTGCAAAAAGATGAAGGGGTTCCACTTACGATCGGGGTTCCACTTCTCTGGGAACGGCATTTTCTCTTCTGGGATGATGTCGCATGTCCTCATTCGCACGAACCGGCTCATCCAGCCCCGATCTTTATCCTCGTCGTTGCTAGCAAAGCCTTGGTCGACCGACGTTGGAGCTTGATCAACCCTCGGAAAAGCTGAGGCCGATACAATCGAATAAGATGACTGAGGGTGAACTCTAGTCCCTCGGCCTTGCAGAAGAAATATCGGAGCATAATCACTATGCGCTAGAAAGAAAGGTGGATCTGACCGAGGGTGACCTGATACCTCTTACAGAAATCGATCACGATTGGATCGATGGGACCCAGCGTGAAGGAGTAAGTGTAAACACTTAGGAACCCCTCCATATGAGTGGTGATACTCTCCTCGGGGGTGGGAATCTGTACCACGACCTCATCCCCCCAGCCACAATCCTTCTTCATGACCTCGAGGTGTTTTTCCGTTATCAAGCAGATATACCTCGATACATGCTAACATCGGCCAAGGATCGCGGGTGGATTTTCAACTTTGAAGTCTTTCTTTATGACATAGGGGTCGGGAATAATCTTGCCATTGATTTAGGTTAAAAAAAGCGGAAAGAGGAGGAGTTTGATATTTTTCGGCTTTAAAAGGACGGAAGTAGCAGGTGGTGAGAAAGAGAGATAAGGAGGGGGAGAGGTATCAGAGAAGCTAAGAGGTGGTTTAAAGATGGGAGTAAAGTTCTCAATTCGAATAAGGGGCCTTGTATTTATAGGCGAACGGCGATGGTTCGGCGGCGCTAGTAGCCGACCACCACTAGCCAGCATTTAATATTTTGGAAAGCTAACGGGCGGGACATTTCGATTACCTCGAGCGCATACGTCACGAGGATGATGTCATCATCAGGGGCTCAGGAAGATCGGGGATTAAATCGTTTCTTATCATCTTATTCTAAGAAGCGCGGGACTATCTGTATATGGTCGAAGTCAGGTATGCCAGATTTCGTAGGCTCGGGGAGTTGCTTCGAGAAAAGGCTCGAGACGGATGTGGTTCGAGCTCGATGGCGGAGTATAGAACTTGAAGACCAAAGTGCTCGATGAAGGCCAGGGCCGGGTATGACCAACCTTGAGATAATACCGTTATGGTTTATTAACAGAAAGAGCAAGATTCCCGCAACGGCCCAAAGATCCCAGCGTAAATTCTGGAACGGATTTGTACTTGGTGGTTAGACAATTGTATAATAAGATTCCCTACTATAATTAGATGTGTACATAAATTTAGGATTCCCCTACTATATAAGGGGGATCCCAATCATTTGTAACACACGATTCATTGACAAAGGAATATACATTTCTCACTTTCTTGCTTACTATTCGTCAGAATTGCCGTATTATTTCATTGTTCTTACTAACCTACCTCGAGGTCACATCTCGAGGTCAAGACTTGTCTTGAAAACTGGCTTGATTTACTTTACTTCTTCAATTTATATATTTAACTCCTTGTTTATCAATTGGTATTGGATTTGATCACATATTTTAAAACAACAATATAAGTTTAATTGTTACTCGGATTTTAGGGTAAACATATATTTATTCTTATAATATTTTTTTCCAGTAATAAGTCTTCAATTATGATGCTCAAAAAAGTCTCCAGCTTCTAAATGAGTAATATCTGCAAGGCCTGTGAGCATGTGATTTTTGTCCTATGTGAAATACACCTACGAAATTAAGGAAAACAGATTTTTTCCAAATTATTTGAAATTTTATAGGATTTTCGTAGGATTTTTATTAATTGTTTGCATTTTTGTGCACGTTTAATTTTTGTAAATCATGAAAAATGCCCGAAAAAATGTCAAAAATACCATGCATTGCATATTAGATTTTATGTTCTTATTTTTAGGATTAATTATTTAATTAATTGCATTATTAAAATAAAATCACAAAAAATATTGCTCATTTTCACATTTTAGCTTTTAATTTTGGATTAGTAATTTTCTCTTTTAATTTAGGATCAACTAATTTTTGTAAATGTTATAATTAGATAATTAGCTTAATTTTTGCAAAGTAGATTAATTTAGGATTTTAATTAATTAAAAAAAAGAAAAAAAAAGAAGAAAAGAAAATAGGAAAAAATATTTGGTCTTGTTTATTCAAATTGGGTCAATCCTTAAATTGGCCCCAATTAATTAACCCAAATACAATACCCGTTCAACCCAAGCCCAAATCTCAACCTACCCGGTCCAGGCCCCCTCACCCCAAAACGACACTGTTTCACCCCAAAGCAATCCCAGTCGTTGATCGTTCCAGATCCAACGGCTGGAAATTGGTCGACAGTTAAGTATAAAACTGTCTGAACGACCCCCTACAACCCTAAAAACACCCCCCCCCCATTCTCTCTTCTCTCTCTCAGAGGCTAACCCTACCCGCCCTAAAAAAACCTTGCCGACTCCGCCGGAAATCGCCTCACGGCGGCGGCGACGCTCCAAACTCTACCAAATTAACACCCTATAACCACCTTCCCCTCCCCTTTCCAAATCCCCAAACTGTTTCCCTCAAATCTCTCTCAAACCACTCGAATCTTAGATCTAAGATTCACAAAAAACCTAAAAAATTTCCTTTTGATTTTTTGGCTAATTGTTGGTTGTTTGAACCCAAAACCTCCATTAGTCGACTGTTCTTGTTGAGAACAGTCGATTAATGGTAGTTCAAGTTCATCTTGCCCTGTTGAAGTTTGGACGAATTCATAGCTGATCCAGTTTTAAAATAAGCTTAGGTAAATTTCTTTCTCTTTTCTGTTTGTTTTATCTTTTGTTCTTCTTCTTCATGTTTAATTGCTTTTGTTCTGGCCGCATGTTTTAGCTTTGCAACTTTAGGTTTTCTTTCCTTTTGTTCACGGCTCTTTGGTTTGTTTGGTTGTTTCTGTTTATAAGGCTAATTAAAGCATGATGGAATCTCAGTATTTGAAATTTATCTTCAATTGTATAGATTTAGTTTAATTAGGGTTCATTTTTAGGTTTGATACATGAAATGATTCTACTGTTTCTTCCGTGTTTCTATCTTATGTTCAGTACTTGCTTTAGGTTAATTTCTAGTTTGTCTTTGCAGTTCCATTTATATTTTGGTTTGATTACATTGTAGGTTCATTAGGTTAATTATTAGGTTTAATGTGTACTACCATGTTTGTTTCTTTGTTTGTTACTGTACTCTGCCATCTGTGTTTGTTTAAATTCAGTTCTTGTTTAGGGTTAATTAGATAAGCATTTTCATTTACTGATTAGTTTAGTTTTTAGGTTTAAAATTGCATCATAGTGCTTCTGTTTGTCATTTCGATTTGGATTTTTTGGATCCCTTTGGTTTGCTTTTGTTTGCCATGATTTGTAAATCACTAGAACTTGTAGGGCCTAATAACTAAAGAAACTTAGGAAAATTTCAGAAAACTATCTAAGAAAGGAAGGTTCTAGAAAGTACCAGCTATCCACAATTGGTTTTAAAACGATGCTGAAATGGACAGCTGGACATTTTATCCNACATTTGCATTTAGGATCTAATTTCATATTTAAGGATTATTTAGTGGTTAAGTTGTTTTTAGAACAAAATTTAAAGAAAATAACAAAAATAGTCCATTTTTGCATTTTTTAATTGTTCGTTGTCGAATTTGTCTTGAGTTTATTTTAAATAGGAGTTAATTAGCTTAATTTTGGAAATAAATTAGGTTTCATTTTAATTTTTTTGCATTTTTTATAAAATCAGAAAAAAATAATACAAAATAAATACAAAAATAAATAAAAGAAATAAAAATGAAAACAAAAGCAATTAAAAGGGGTTGCCTCAATAATGCCTAATTGGGCCATTTAATTGACTTCACCCAGCCCAAGCCACTGGCCCAAACGCCCTGCCCGGTCCAGTTTCCCCATATTCAAAACGACGTCGTTTAATCATGACCGTCCGTTCCCCCAAATCCAATGGCGACGATTGATCCTCAAATTTAAATAAAACTCTCCGAAAATTATACAAAAAAACAAAAACACAATCCATCTTCCTCGTACTCCCTGTAACGCCACCGACACCCCACCGTCCGCCACCGTCTTCCGCCCTAGCGCCGCCGGCCGGAAATCGCCGCCGCGGGCGGCGATGCTCCGATGACCACCAAAATTACACGGTAGAACCACTGTTCTCCCCTCTTTCCAACCATGCCCTCAGCTCCCCTCGAATCATAGCCAATCTCGTCGAATATCAAATCTAAACTTTTCCGGCCATGACCCAACTCCTTTCAAACCACCCCAAATTAACACCCTAGGTCGCTTTTTCCCTTTCCCTAGCCAAATCCCGGGTTAGTTTTTCTCGAATTTGCCTTAAATTGGTCAAATCTCAATTTGAATATTTTCCGGCCAAGACCCAAAGTATGCCAAATAGTTCCAAATTGACACCCTGGGTTCATCTGAGTCTCTTCTACCCAACCCCCATAGCCACTTGTCTCGAATCTGCCCGGAACATTACAAATTTTATCCCGAAGTCCGGCAGAACCCTAACTCAGAAATCTTGGGGATTTTAGACCGTAATTTCCCTAATCACGTGTTTTCTTTTCAAAAACACACGATTAGGGATGTTACGTGTCAAGAATCCTGGAGGATTCAAACAACATTAGCTGGTCAGAGTTCGCCCCATAGTCAGTCGAATGCTCAAGATTAGTATGTGCTGTTCGATTCTGTTTTGATTCTATTCAGTATGCTCTTGTTTAAATCTGTTTGGATAGTCTTTAATTCTTTAGGGCACTTTGATTTCAATTTTTTCTCCAGTATTTGATCTTTTACTGTTATAAGTGGTTAGTGGTAATTAATTAGTTTAGTTTAGTTTGATTCAGTACTTGCATTAGTAATTCCATGTTCAGGATCTAGTTTAAGTTTTGTTCTTCATGTCGACATTGTTCCCAGTAGTCATATACGTTTTAAGTGGTCTGATTTTAGTTAGTCGACTCATAATTGTTTACTGCAGTTTGATTTTAATTGTTCTAACCTCTTGATTAGCTAATTTGTCTAGTTTGATTAGCCCCAGAAATAGATTGCTTGGTTATAGTTAATGGACTGGTTTAACTTAGTCAGTAATTTCAGGGGATTCAAAGGTTAGTTTAGGCATGGAAAAGGGTAGTTTCATTAAGATTGGTAATTGTTGAAGTAAAGTAAGGGTAGAATAGGAATTGTAATGGGTATAGAACCTTCTAGGATGGACTATAGTATAGATTTCAATAGAATAGGTGTAGTTACTTGTGTAACAAGTCAGAAAATAAAGGGTAGAAAACAGAATTAGAATAGGGACTAAGGGGTAAAAGGAAAATCTGAAATTGGACCCTAAGTTCACCTATAAATAGGTATTCATTTGCCTTGATTCACAAGTTTGGAGGCCTAAAAATTCACCCCCCCCCCCCCCCAAAGTGTTTACAGATCTGAAGTCTGAAATTCAAAAAAAAATTCAAAAACCAAAAACAAAAACAGTAGAAAAATCCAAAAAAAATAATATACTGCTCTATTGGGACTTACTCTTAGATCAAGTTTGAATTTCATTGTAGATCAAGTTTCAGTGCAACAGAAGGTTAAAAAATGGTTTGAGTATCTTCTAGACCTTGTTTGGTTCAAGTTCAGGGACTGTTTGGTTGATTTCGAGTGTATTTTGATCCAATCATATCTGGTTTTCATCTGCTTTTGGTGTTTAATCTGCTGCTAGTCATTCCTGGGTCTGCTGTGGTATTTTTGGATTTGAGAGTGATCTAGCTGCTTTGAATTTGGGCTGCTGTTCGTTACTGCTTTAGCTGACTTCCCTCTTCCTCATTTCTGTTCTAATTTCCAGGTATATTCTTAGGCTCAAGTGATGTGGAAGCTTGTATTAACATGCGTGAACATAATCTGCTGTTGTTGTTTAGTTTAAGTACACGCATTTGACCTCACAAGTGATGTACTCTTCCATTGAAATGAAATGAAGTGATGATTCAAGGCTGTGCTCATGGTGAATGTTTATGGATGTGGTTAGTTTAGAACTATGTAATGGTGTAATTTCAGTGCACGTGATATGTTAAAATTTGGACTGTTTGACTCAGTATATTTGAACTTGTATATGAATTTCATAGACTGTTAAGGTGGCTCAGTTAGTTAGTGATGTTAAATCGATTCAATGTGTTGTTAGTATAGCATAGGATAATGTGAGGTAGCTTCCTTTGTTAGTAGTGTTTAACAAATTAACCCATGTTTCCGTGTTAACTTCAATTCTGTTAATCAGGGGAACATGAGACTGGTTTATTGCCTAATTAGTTGATGGGGCTGGGACGGTTGGATTTGCATCCAGGCGCAATTCGCTGTCTCTGCCTGGGCTCGATTTGGGAGCCATGCTTATCAGCTACACTTGAATGTGCCTAATCACACCTGGGCCAGTTTTTCTAATAGCAGGCCCCAAAGCGTTGGGCCCTGGACAGCATATCCTTGATTCTGGATTATAAATTGGCAAGGCTTAGTAGTCTGTTTAAATTGACACAGCTTCCGCTGGGCCAGGGTCCATGTTTGACTGGATTTTGCTTATGGACTGAAATTTAACTCACATGGCCTGGGTTTGTCTTTGGGCCCGAAGGCATATCTAAGTCAAAGATAAATTAATTAGGACTTTTTCCTTTTATTTTAGAGACGAAATTAAGTAGAGAATCGTAGTTGCTTTTAGGTTGGCCTTAAAATAAATGAGACGAGCCTCGCCAAATCAAAACATATAAACTGTGGGGCCCTCATTAAAGATTATATAAAATATATTTAGAAACTCGGGATATGCCATTTAGCGAATTTTCATGGCTTCCCCACAAGGTTAATAAGACGCTAGCCACTTTAGGCGCGCTTCTTAATAATTTTACCTTCCTAAATACGGGTGCACATTTATGTGACCCAAATCCAAATCTCAACGAAGTCGAAATGTGTTAACAATCACGGGCGCACTGGTGAGACGCGGTTCGAGACGCATTTTCACGACGTTGCAAATTCTTATTAAAAATAAAAATAAAAGCGGTTAAAATAAAAGGCACATAGGTTAGAATATGTTTTAAAATCAGATAAAAGCAAATACAACAGTTGAGCGACCGTGCCAGAACCACGGAACCCGGGAATGCCTAATACCTTCTCCCGGGTTAACAGAATTCCTTACTCGGAGTTCTAGTTCGCGGACTGTTAATAGAGTCATAATTTCCTCGGATCGGGATTCAACCGGTGACTTGGGCCACCATTAATCTCCCAAGTGGCGACTCTGAATATTAATAATAAATTCCATTCCGATTGTCCTTTAATTGGAAAAACTCCTTTACACCCTTGCGGGGGTGTAGTAGTGAAAAAGGAGGTGTGACAGCTCTGGCGACTCTGCTGGGGAATGGAACCTGGAACTTTGGTTCAGGGTTCAGAATTCGAGCTTAGATATATTGTTGTATTTGGATTTATCTGATTTTCCTACATGTTTCATGCTAAATGTGCAAAATGTTGTTTTTTACCACTTTGATATTATCTGAACTGTATATAGACTGTGCCGAAACCCTTCTCTTCTCACCTCCGGGGATGTGCTTACTGGTTGAGACTCCCTATTCTGTTAGTGTCAATACCCTGAAATAAGAAAGAGGTCGGACAAGTTACTAAGCCGGATGGCCTTTTGGTTCCCGGTACGTAGCCCCCTCCTCGACTCGAGTTGTCCGCTCGTGTACACAGTCTAGAACACATACCCAGGTTTTGAACCTAGAAGAACTTGACTTCATGCTGGATCCCTAGTAGGAACGCTTATTTGCATCACGTGCATTTTGACTTAGGGGACTCAACACAGGGGTTGGGTCCGTCTAGGACAAGTGTACCCGGAATAATGGACCATCCTGATGCATCCTACTTGTGCATTTATTTGTTTTGGACCCGCATGCTGACCGGCTTTGAATATCTGAAAAAAAAATTTGAAAAAAAAACAAAAAAAAAAGAGGAAAAAAGAAAATGGCAGTATAGAGAGTTAATTACCTATATTAGAAAAACCAATGTCCAAGTAGTGCCGAAATTCTGCCGGATTTTGAGAAAAAATGAAAGAAAAAAAAACGAAAAGTATTTTTTTTTAGTTTGTTTTGTTTGCCAATGGAAGAGAAAAACAAAAAGAGTTTTATTTTCAAATTAGTTTGTTTTATTTGCCACTGAAAAAGAAAATATAAAAATAAATCTTGCTTTCAGAAATAGTGTATTCGTCAACAAAAAAGAAAAAAAAGAGTCTTGTTTTCAAAAATAGTTAGTTTTATTTGCCCGAACTACGCTGGTTTGATTCTCACCGGACGTGAGATACGTAGGCAGCCCTCATCGGGTCCAACCTCCCCTTTGCAACAATAGCCAAAAAATGCCAAAATTTTTATTTTCATCATGAATAAGTCGGATGCCGCCATTCTTATTTAAAATAAGCCGAATGTCCCCAAAAGGGCGCCGGAAGGCTGTTTTTGCAAGAACGGCCACCCTGAGTCATTTTTAACGGTTGGCAGGCACAGCCTTAAAATCTTCTTTATGAAGTGCTGAAAGGCCGTATCCGCAATACCGGCTGTTTGTTTAAATTGGAAATTGGAACAGAGATTGTACCATTTTTCTCTTTTAGGTCAAAATCAGTGATTAAAATCACCTTAATAAATGTGCAGGATGAGCACGACTCAAAATGAATTATTTTCAATCATGCATAAAATCCCTTTAAAGTTACGTCTGTGGTGGAACGACTTAGGCGGAGAAGGGCAGGATGCAGTCAAGAAACATTTGAAAGGGCTTGCCGGTTTGCTCGATATTGTGCCTCGAGGAGATATTATTAGAGCACTGGTTACATGCTGGGATCCAGCACATAATGTGTTCCATTTTTCGGACTTTGAGCTTACCCCGACATTAGAGGAGATAGTTGGCTACATTGGAAAGGATGAGGTTCCGTTAAGGCACAAATACTTGGTTGCCCCCAGAGTTGTAGCCGTGCACAGATTTCTAGACTCTTTGAAGATAGTCAGAACCATCCATAACGCAGATCTGGCAAATGGCTTTTGTACTCTGAGCTTCATATATCATCGATATGGCCATATCGGGGGGTTCAACAACCCGGAAAGTAAGATATGTAGCAAAGGAAACCGCCAAAAGTGGGAAGAGCATCGACGTTTCGCCTTTATGGTAGCTTTCCTGGGACTTCTGGTATTTCCAAGGAAGGATGGGAACATTGACATAAAAATAGCTGGGGTCGTCAGCACATTAATTACTCAAACCAAAAGTACACTGGCACCTATGATATTGGCCGACATCTTCCGTGCTCTTACAGCTTGCAAGGCCGGGCAAGCTTTCTTCGAAGGGTGCAGTCTATTGTTACAAATGTGGATGATCGAGCATCTGTGTCATCGCCCTCAGTTTTTGAGCTATGGGTCTCCAGAAAAAACATGCATAGAAGAGTTTTACACGAGGATTAAAGGGGTTGAATTGCCAGAAGGAGTCACAGGTTGGACAACATATTTTCAGTCCCTCACTGCTAGCCAAATGGAGTGGACACTGGGATGGTTACCCGTTGATGAAATCGTATACATGCCGGCAGCCCGACCACATTTCCTTCTGATGGGGCTTAGAAGCATTCATCCTTACGCACCGTATCGAGTGTTGAGGCAGCTGGGGAGATGCCATAGTACCTAAGGATGATGATCTCAGTTTGCAAGTGGTTGAGATTGGCCCTGATGGCCAGTTTCCTGAAGCAGTGGTCCGCCAGGTCTGGAGCGAATGTCAATATTTGACGGCAAACACTTGTGTTCGAGATCGAGCTAGAGGAGAAGTGTCGCATGATTATCAGGCTTGGTATAGAAGGGACGTCGCATGCGGAAGACCGGCCAAACGACCTCACGTCCAGGAATTTGTTGAATCATCACAAGAACAGTGGGCTTGGTTAACTAAAGAAAATGAGTATAGGGCCCGCATAGGAGCATTGGAAAAACAGGTCCAAGACCTCCGATCTGAAAATAGCTCACAAGCCGCGGCTGATGAAGGTAAGAAAAAACAATTGGCCAAAGAGAATGAAGCCTTACGGGCCCAAATCCAGAAAATGAAGTTAGAGGCCGATAATCCTATCAGAAGTGCCAAAGATGCAAAGCTTATAGCAAATCTAAGGCAAAAGGTGCGAGAACATGACCCATACCACCTTCCTGGTATCAGTGATGACATTTGTGAAGCAGATAATGAACGACCTAGACAGACTTCAAGAGGAACTTGCATATAGGCCCGCGGCGAGACCGAATGATGTCCCGCGGGCACCAGGAGCTTTAATGTATTCGTAATTGTCTTTGAGTCTACACTCTTTCTTCTACTAAAAAAAGGGGGGTTTGTCGTCCGAGTCTGTATTTCCTTTTTGGGAGTTACGTCATTTGGGTTTGTATTTCTTTTTACCAGAGTCTGTATCTTTTTAAGGGACAGTCAGTTGATCGAGTCTGTATTTTGTTTGTTAGTTGTTTTGAGTCTTTGTAATAGACAAGTTTGCTATCAATAAAATTGAAATTGTCAAAAATATCATGCTTCTACTTTGCATTTATTTTTTTACGAACTACGCTTGGTCTGATTCACGCGGGGTCGTGATGCGTAGGCAGTCTCCATAGGATTCGACCATCTCTAAATAATAAAAGGGAAAACCAGAAAGGAATGATGCAAACAGGGGAAAAACCAAATGAAAGAGACCCAAAGGGAGAGCAAAACACAATGAAAAGATAAGAGTGGGAACTAATTGGCAAGAAGAGAAATAAAAGCCGGGATGACGCATGTGAATGAATAAAGGCATAATAGGAACGTTTGACTGCTTAGGTGCATCCACCCATCAATGTGCGGTCATCTATCTATTAATGCCCTAACCGCTAACCAAGTTGTTGTTGATGAGTCCAGATAGGTGGTTAAGCTGATTGGCATTCTGGCAACCCATCCTTACAACACCCGCTCCAAGGACAAGTCAAACATGACCAATCAGGATTTGGAAGCAAGCATCGTTGACCCATCTAGAGAGGAGGAGGCAGTGGACGTTAACACAATGAGAGAAGAGATGTATAAACTAAAGCAACAAATGGCCGAGATATACCAGGCCTGGTCGAAGGGACATCCACCACCAGTCTATCCTGCCAACCCCAATTACCTCCCACCACCAGCTCAACCCCAAGATCCTCCCACAGTAAACTCATCTCCCGCTTTCCCTGCTTACCAGCATTACTACGGAACTACCTCTCAGACACCACCACCACCACCCAAACAAATTCCATGTCCTCCACCACCAATTGCTCCAGTATTTATGGCACCTCCACCTGCCACATTGCAAAGATCTTCCAGTGAGCCATTGTTTCCAACTCACGACAACCAGTACTACCCTCCCGAGCCTACCTTCAAAGCTCCTGAGCCGTATTCCTACACTCCTCCCTTTGAGCTCCCGGTGGAAACCGATAAGCAGCCTAAGGACCCGGAACAGGAAGAAATGTTTCAAAAAGTAAAAAGCCTGGAGCAATCCTTCAGAAACATGCAAGGATTGGGTGGCCAAGTCAGTGTGGCCTACAAAGATTTATGCTTGTTTCCCGATGTCCAGCTGCCAGCAGGGTTCAAGTTACCAAAGTTTGATTTGTATGATGGCCATGGTGATCCGGTGGCCCACCTGAGGGGATTCTGCAGCAAGATGAAGGGAGCTGGAGGAAAGGATGAGCTGTTAATGGCTTACTTTAGTCAAAGCTTAAGTGGAGCAGCGTTAGAATGGTATACACGACAAGATCATGCGCGGTGGTACACCTGGGATGACCTGGCTCAAGCATTTGCATGCCATTTTCAATACAACCTCGAAATTGTCCCGGACCGTCTGTCATTGACCAAAATCGAGAAGAAGCCCGGAGAAAGCTTTAGAGAGTACGGTTTCCGTTGGAGAGAACAGGCAGCAAGAGTTGATCCTCCGATGAAAGAGAATGAGATGGTTGATTATTTCCTTCAGGCTTTGGAACCAACCTACTATGGTCATCTGGTGTCCGCGGTGGGGAAAACTTTCAATGAGGTCGTAAAGATGGGAAGCATGGTGGAAGAGGGTCTCAAGTCTAACAAAATTATGAGCTATTCGGCACTCAAAGCAACTACGCAGGCTATTCAAAGCGGCACCGGAGGAGTATTGGGAAAGAAAAAGAAAGAGGAAGTGGCAGTAGTGGAATCAAGGGTCTGGTCCAGGAGTCCGTCACCATATTATCACCAACCTCGCCCTCACACCCAAGCTTACCCACATACTCCATATGGCCCACCACAGCGTTACTACCCACCTCCTACTCCCCATTTCTCCGTCCATCATGCCCAGACATACCCCCAACCTCCTACCCATGCACAATGGCGCGCACCCACTCCCCAAAATACTTACCCATCTCAAAACGCTTACCCACCCCCAAGAACCAACAGAAATGCCGCTGGAACCAGTTACCGACCCAATCCCGCATTTAAGAATGATAGGTTGCAAAAGAAGAAGACTTTTACTCCCTTGGGTGAATCTTATACCAGCCTGTACCACAGATTAAGGCAGTTGGGCATGTTGAACCGATAGAACCCAAATTACCAAACCCTCCCCCAAGGAACCTGGACCATTCAGTAAGCTGTGAGTATTGCTCAGGAGCGCCTGGACATGACACGGAGAAATGTTGGCATCTGAAAACTGCCATTCAGGAACTCATTGATACACGGAGAATTGAGGTGCAGGCTCCGGAGACTCCCAATATCACGCAGAATCCGCTACCAATTCATCATGAGGCTCACATGATCGAGTTAGTGCAGAAGGGAGAATACAAGAAGCCGTCACAAACTGTGATGATGATTAAGGCAAGTGAAAATAAAGCAAATGAGAAATTGGTTGATGGGAAAGCCTTGGTCGCAGTGGACCGGACAGTCGGTGAACCAGTGATGATAATAGAACCAGAGCCTGTTAAGGTGACAATACCAGGAGCAGTTGTTAAGCCTGTGTTGGTTGTAAAAGGTGCTCGAATAGAACCAGTTATCATTAAACCGGTGACCCAGTTGCCTGTGGTTAGTGAGAAAGCTGTCCCGTGGAATTATGACAGAGTGACTGTGATGTACCAAGGAAAGGAAATTAAAGAAGAAGTGTGCGAAACTCATGGGCTGACTAGATCAGGGAGGTGCTTCGCCCCTAAGGAATTGAGAAAGGTTAAAGCAGCTAAAGACAATCCGGCACCGACAAAGAGGGCTGTTACTGAAGAAGAAGCAGAAGAGTTCTTGAAAAAGATGAAGGCTCAGGACTATTCGATTGTGGAACAATTGAGAAAAACCCCGGCACAGATCTCATTATTGTCCTTATTGATCCATTCGGATGAACACCGCCGGGCGTTGATGAAGATTCTAAACGAAGCTCATGTGCCAGATAAAATCACTGTGAATCATCTTGAGAAGATTGCAAACAAAATTTTTGAGGTGAACAGGGTAACATTTTCTGATGATGAGTTGCCATTGGAAGGAACTGAACATAATAGAGCCCTTTACCTCACAGTGAAGTGTGAAGATTCCGTGGTAACTCGGGTGCTAATTGATAATGGGTCTAGTGCAAACATTTGCCCTCTTTCCACTCTAGAAAAGTTGAAAGTTGACAGGGAAAGAATTCATAAAAATAGCATCTGTGTACGGGGATTTGACGGCGGAGGGAAAGACACAGTGGGAGATATGGTGTTGGAGCTAACAATAGGACCTGTGGAATTCACTATGGAGTTTCAAGTGCTCGATGTTAGTGTTTCCTACAATCTTTTATTGGGACGGCCCTGGATTCACGCCGCAAAGGCAGTACCGTCTACTTTGCATCAAATGGTCAAATTTGAATGGGATCGGCAGGAGATCGTGGTCTATGGAGAGGACAATTCTTGTAATGCTATTGCATCCTTCGAGGAAGTTGAAAATGACAAAGGTCCGTGGGTGTACCAAGTCATGGACACAGTGCCAGTTGATAAAATCCCGGAAGGGGAGTGTGTTCCTATGCCCAAGATAGCTACCGCCTCTTTTATGGTAGCCTCAGAGATGATAAGGAATGGATTCTTGCCCGGAAAGGGGTTGGGTGCTTCACTACAGGGAATCATACAGCCAGTGTCTCTTCCTGGAAATCTGGACACTTTCGGGCTAGGTTTCAAACCCACTACTGCTGACATAAGGAGAGGCAAAAAGATGAAAAAGAGAGTGTGGACCCTCCCAAAACCCATTCCTCGCCTTTCCCGTTCCTTCGTCCGGCCTGGTACTAAACAACGCCCAGCAACAGCACTACCAAATTCTATGGTGATAGAACCTGACAAAGAGCTGATCGAAAAGTTTGAAAGGGTGTTCGATGAAGTGAATATGGTGGAACCAGGAGAAGGTTCGAGTAAAGTTGATGTGCAGTTCGTGGGGTCTCAGGCCAAGCTCAATAACTGGGAAGCTACTCCTCTTCCAGCTCGGAAGGAGTCGTGGTAGTTAGCTTTGGATTTTCCTTTGAGTATTAAATCTGGATTATTTCCAGGGTTGTAATTCAGATTTCTATGTTCCGTCCATTTGGATGATTTAAACCTTGTTATCTTACAATTTTAATGAAATGCAATTTCCTTCTCTCTTCACTCCTGATAGCCTTTATTTTGTTTTCTTTTCTCTCTTGTACAGTCCCTTTTATGCTGGTTTCAATGATGTGTCATGCATGAGGAGTCTCCGGCCTAGTTTTGATAATCCATATGAAATAGTAATACAAGAAGTTGAGTGTGATGGCGAGGGGGAATACGATGACGAGGAAGCTTTGGAAGAAATCAGTAAAGAATTAAATCAATTTGAGGGAAAACCCAAACCTAACTTGAATGACACAGAGGCAATCAATCTAGGGGATCAGGAAAATGTTCGAGAAACAAAAATAAGTGTCCATTTGGAAGCCCCGCTCAGGGAGGAGATAATTAAATTGTTGTTTGAGTACAAAGATGTTTTCGCATGGTCATATGATGATATGCCGGGTCTAAGCACCGATCTGGTGGTCCACAAATTGCCCATTTACTCGGAATGCCCCCCTGTCAAGCAGAAGTTGAGGAAATTCAAAACAGATATCAGTGTGAAAATTAAGGACGAGGTTACTAAGCAGTTTGAGGCGAAGGTCATACCGGTTACTCGATATCCTACCTGGTTAGCTAATGTGGTGCCAGTACCAAAGAAAGATGGGAAGACCAGAGTATGTGTTGATTACCGTGATCTCAATAAGGCGAGCCCGAAGGACAACTTCCCACTCCCAAACATCCATATATTGATTGACAATTGTGCCAAACATGAGATTGGTTCCTTCGGGGATTGTTATGCGGGCTATCACCAGATTTTAATGGATGAGGAGGATGCGGAAAAGACGGAATTCATCGCGCCTTGGGGAACGTACTGTTACAGGGTCATGCCATTTGGGTTGAAGAACGCAGGGGCAACGTATATGAGGGCAATGACCACCATGTTCCATGACATGATACACCAGGAAATCGAGGTCTATGTGGACGACGTGATCATAAAGTCGAGGAAACAATGTGACCATGTTAGGGATTTGAGGAAATTCTTCCAGAGACTTCGCAGGTACAACCTCAAGCTTAATCCAGCAAAGTGTGCGTTTGGAGTCCCATCAGGGAAGTTGTTGGGATTTGTGGTGAGTCGGCGCGGTATTGAATTAGACCCGTCTAAGATTAAAGCCATCCAGGAGCTACCGCCGCCAAGGAACAAGAAAGATGTGATGAGTTTGCTTGGCAGGTTAAATTACATCAGCAGGTTCATTGCGCAGCTTACAACTACTTGTGAGCCTATTTTCAAGCTGCTAAAGAAAGATGCTGCGGTCAGATGGACAGACGAATGTCAAGCAGCATTTGACAAGATTAAGAAGTATTTGGCCAGTCCACCTGTGTTGGTCCCGCCAGAGCCAGGAAGGCCCTTGATCCTTTACCTGACTGTGTTGGACAATTCTTTTGGTTGTGTACTGGGGCAGCATGACATCACAGGAAGGAAAGAGCAGGCGATTTACTACCTCAGCAAGAAGTTCACATCATATGAGGTAAAATACACTCAACTCGAGAGGACGTGTTGTGCTTTAACCTGGGTAGCGCAAAAGTTGAAACATTACTTGTCAGCATATACTACCTATCTCATCTCTCGGTTGGACCCATTGAAGTATATATTTCAAAAGCCCATGCCCACAGGGAGACTAGCGAAATGGCAAATCGTGCTTACAGAGTTTGATATTGTTTACGTGACTCGACTGCGATGAAAGCACAGGCGTTGGCTGATCATCTAGCTGAGAATCCCGTTGATGATGAATATGAGCCTTTGAATACATACTTCCCGGACGAGGAGATAATGCACGTTGAAGAATTAGGACAGGTCGAGAAGCCTGGATGGAAACTTTTCTTTGATGGAGCTGCCAATGCCAAGGGTGTCGGAATAGGAGCAGTACTGATTTCTGAGACAGGGCAACATTACCCTGTCACTGCTCAACTTCGTTTCTATTGCACCAACAACATGGCTGAGTACGAAGCATGTATCCTGGGATTGAGATTGGCTATAGACATGGGTGTCCAGGAAATCTTGGTCATGGGTGACTCGGATCTTCTTGTACACCAGATTCAGGGAGAATGGGAGACACGAGATTTGAAGCTCATACCATACCGGCAGTGTTTACATGAACTTCGTCAGCGGTTTCAATCAATAGATTTCAAACACATTCCAAGGATGCACAATGAGGTTGCCGACGCTTTGGCCACTTTGGCGTCGATGTTGCATCACCCGGACAAGGCTTACGTGGATCCGTTACAGATTCAGGTTCGATATCAGCATGCCTATTGTAATGTGGTGGAGGAAGAGTTTGATGGTGAGCCATGGTTCCATGATATAAAAGAATACCTCCGGATAGGAGTATACCCAACACAAGCTACAGGGGATCAAAAGAGGGCAATTCGACGCCTGGCAAGCGGATTTTTCTTCAGTGGAGGAGTGTTGTACAAGAGAACTCCAGATCTTGGTTTATTGAGATGCATAGATGCCAAACAAGCTTCAGTTATCATGGCTGAGGTACATGCGAGTGTTTGTGGACCTCATATGAGTGGATATATATTGGCAAAGAAGATCCTTCGAGCAGGTTACTATTGGCTCACTATGGAACGGGATTGCATCAGCTTCGTGCGCAAATGTCATCAGTGTCAGATACACGGAGATTTGATTCATTCTCCACCATCTGAATTGCAAACAATGTCAGCACCATGGCCGTTCGTTGCCTGGGGAATGGATGTTATTGGTCCGATTGAGCCAGCAGCCTCGAATGGGAATAGATTCATTTTGGTAGCTATTGATTATTTCACTAAATGGGTGGAGGCAAAAACCTTCAAATCCGTGACTAAGAAGGCAGTTGTCGATTTCGTACATTCAAATATCATATGCCGGTTTGGGATCCCGAAGGTAATCATCACAGATAATGGTGCCAATCTCAATAGTCATTTGATGGCCGAGACATGTCAGCAGTTTAAGATCATGCACCGCAATTCCACCCCATATCGTCCTAAGGCAAATGGGGCAGTCGAAGCAGCTAACAAGAATATCAAGAAAATACTTCGGAAAATGGTAGAAGGGTCAAAGCAATGGCATGAAAAGCTACCTTTTGCCTTGCTAGGCTATCGCACTACTGTCCGCACTTCAGTAGGAGCGACTCCCTACTCATTGGTGTATGGAACCGAAGCAGTAATACCCGCAGAGGTTGAAATCCCGTCCCTCCGAATCATCGCAGAGGCAGAGATTGAGGATGATGAATGGGTTAAAGCCCGCCTGGAACAACTAAGTTTGATTGATGAGAAGCGACTGGCATTAGTGTGTCACGGTCAATTGTACCAACGAAGAATGGCAAGAGCATATAACAAGAAAGTGCGTCCGCGGAAGTTCGAAGTAGGACAGTTGGTGCTNTCGAAAGGTAGAAAAAAAACAATTGGCCAAAAGAGAATGAAGCCTTACGGGCCCAAATCCAGAAAATGAAGTTAGAGGCCGATAATCCTATCAGAAGTGCCAAAGATGCAAAGCTTATAGCAAATCTAAGGCAAAAGGTGCGAGAACATGACCCATACCACCTTCCTGGTATCAGTGATGACATTTGTGAAGCAGATAATGAACGACCTAGACAGACTTCAAGAGGAACTTGCATATAGGCCCGCGGCGAGACCGAATGATGTCCCGCGGGCACCAGGAGCTTTAATGTATTCGTAATTGTCTTTGAGTCTACACTCTTTCTTCTACTAAAAAAAGGGGGGTTTGTCGTCCGAGTCTGTATTTCCTTTTTGGGAGTTACGTCATTTGGGTTTGTATTTCTTTTTACCAGAGTCTGTATCTTTTTAAGGGACAGTCAGTTGATCGAGTCTGTATTTTGTTTGTTAGTTGTTTTGAGTCTTTGTAATAGACAAGTTTGCTATCAATAAAATTGAAATTGTCAAAAATATCATGCTTCTACTTTGCATTTATTTTTTTACGAACTACGCTTGGTCTGATTCACGCGGGGTCGTGATGCGTAGGCAGTCTCCATAGGATTCGACCATCTCT
>NW_017670277.1:0-2253 GCF_001879085.1 Nicotiana attenuata
TATATATATATATATAATGTCGAGGCGTACGGCCCGATCCAACATAAAAGTAAATTGTGCACTGCTAGAGGGTCGAATGGCGCGAATCATAGATGCATCTATTAACCTGCGAGGCGATTGGCCCGCTCCCATGAGAGTAAGCGAAGTAAATACCCCGCTCGCGAATCATACGTGCGACGCGGTCAAATATAGTTTTAAGAATTTCCCCGCTCGTGAATCATACATGCGACGTGGTCAAATATAAATTCATTAATAAATCATAATCGTTTTCTCGATTCTTTTCAAAATAAAAAAAAATCAGCACGAAGCGTTTAGGGTGATTTTCCCCGCTCGTGTATCATTCCTACGACGCGGTTACACATAGATTTCTTAAGTTATTAAAATATTCTTCAATTCCTTTCAAAATTAAGAAGTTCAAATGAAACCTTATATTCTTCAATTTCACTCCTTTCAAACATTTAATAAGCAAACTCAATCTTGTTTCTTCTCAGGCAAACAACAAACATAAATCAACAACAATATCAACAAGGCATGATGTAGCCTACCAACTACCCGGACATAGGCATAATCATAGCTACACACGGGCTCTCGTCACCTCGTGCGTACGTATACCCCCACAAATAGGAGCACATATTTAATTATTTCACCTATGGGGTTAATTCCTTCTTACAAGGTTAGAAAGGAGACTCACCTCGCTCTGAAGTTCCATAACCGGCTTCCAAGCCCTTCCGACGACTCAAACCGATGCCCTGCGCTCCAAAACTAGCCAATAATTATGCAAACCCATTAATATACACTAGAATACTCATTATAATCTAATTTATAACAATTTCTAACCCCAATTGAAAAGTCGATAAAAATCACCCTCGGGCCCACGTGCCTGGGTTCCGATGTTTTTCGAAGATAAAGTTTACCCATAACCTCACGAACACAAATATATAATTTACTCTCAACTTCATGTCCAAAATCGTTGTCAAAATCCAAGAATACCAATTTCTAGGTTTTTCCTAAAAATCCCAAATTTTTCACTAATTTCCACGTTCAAATCCATATAAAGTCATGTATTTAACTCAAAACTAGTATAAACAAATTACCTCATGCTTGGTGATGAAAATGGCACCCCAAAGTTGCTCCAAGATCGGCTCCCATGAAAGAAATGGAGTGAAAATAAGCCAAATCCCAATTTTAAAAAGGACACTGCCCAGCCCCGATTTTTGCACCTGCTGTCCAGTAGCCGCTTCTGCGACTCCGCACCTGCGGAAATCCATCGCACGTGCGGCTCTAACTTAACCCAGCAGCTTCCGCTTCTGCGATCTCCCTTCCGCATCTGCGCCTTCGCAGTTGCGGATCTTCCCTCGCACCTATGCTTCTGCCTGCTTCTGCGACTCCTAGGCCGCTTATGCGGATGCGCACCTGCGGCCCAAGCCTCGCAGGTACGGTTACACCAGAAAGCAGCTGCTTCATTCCTTCTTCAAATTCCAAATTTGATCCGTTAACCACCCGAAATTCATTCGAGGCCCCCGGGACCCCGACCAATCATACCAACTAGTCCCTATATAAAGCGGACCTGCTCGAGGCCTCAAATCACATCAAACAACGTCGAATTACGAATCACACCCCAATTCGAGCTTTATGAACCTTAGAACTTCAAACTTCTACCTTCGATGCCGAAACCTCTCAAATCACATCCGATTGACCTCAAAATTTTCACACAGATCATATTCGACACTACGGACCTACTCCAACTTCCGAAATCAGAATCCGACCCCGATATTAAAAAGTCCACTTCCGGTCAAACTTCTCAAAAACCTTCAGTTTCTAACTTTAGCCAAATGACTCCAAATGACCTACGGACCTCCAAATCCATTTCCGATCGCGCTCCCAATACCATAATCACCATACAGAGCTATTCCCAGACTCGAAATCCCAAACAGACATTGATAGCATTGAAATTCACATCAACCCAAATTTATAAAATTCTTCCAAAAATGCTAACTTCCACAATAGGCACCGAAACGCTCCAGGATCATCCAAAACCCGATCCGGGCATACGCCCAAGTCCGAAATCATCATACGAACCTGCTAAAACCTTTAAATCCTGATTCCGAGGTCGTTTACTCAAAAATTCAATCTTAGTAAATTCTTTCAACTTAAATCTTCCGAAATGAGAATTCTCTTTCCAAATCAACTCCGAACTTCCCGGAATTCAATTCCGGCCATGCGTACAAGTCATAATACCTGAAGTGAAGCTGC
>NW_017670277.1:4270-51695 GCF_001879085.1 Nicotiana attenuata
TGTAACTGTGCAAACACTTACCAGACCCAAGAAGATCTCCGTGATTCTTTTGATAAGGTCAGATTTTTAGAAAGTTCACTTGCCCCTCTGCAATCTTCTTATGATACTGCTTTGGCCGAGAATGAAAAGCTTAAAAACGAGATTGATCAATGGGAGAGAGATTATGAGATTCTTGAGGACAAGACTGCCATTGAAGTGAGTTGGGCTATTTTAAACACTCGCCATAATATCCTGTGGAGTTAGCCAAGAGGGTTTCAACTTGGACGCTGAGTTATCCAAGATAAAGGAGACCATTGAAAAAAGCCAGCAAGGCCAAGATTTTCATTCTCCCATGGCTGATACTCCTGAACATATTGAAGATGATATGGGTACGGTGACTGCCCCAACTCCTTCAAATCAACTCGAACCTTTTGCTGCTAGTGATACCGCTTTAGATCCTTCCTCTGCCACTTAGTGAAAGTTTGTGAAGTGTGACTCCTTTTTTTTGTGGTGGTTTTACCCCTGGTCCCATTTGGGGGTTTGGTTTTTGGAAATGACAAGTCCCCAGACCTTTTCGGGGCATTTTGTATAAATGACAAACAGTTTACGACTAGGTTCATACTTAGTCTAAACTCAATATTAAGAAGTTTATGTTTAACTTCATTGTCTTGAGCTTCCGTTTTGCTCGTTTTTGCCTTTATACTCAAGGTCTTGTTTGTTTGTTAACTTCATAGATATCTGAATCAAACATGAATTTATAAAAGAGGGCCCTTTTATATTCGATACTTAATGAAGAAGACGTCTCAACTTCATAACGGTGTAAATGTACGATAAAAGAAATAGGAACACACATGTTTCTTGAAATAACTTTGATAAAGTTTTTCATTCGAACTTTGTCAAGTTTAAATAACATCTTACATGTATTTAAATAACTTCTATAACTTTTTCGTAACTGTTTTCTTTACAACAGATTTGCAAAAGAGGAAATAAAATCCAAGGGTTTTTTTATAACCCATGGCTAAACATTGCCTTTAACCTAGATATCATAAAATTTTGAAATCTATAAGGTTTTTTGTCATTTTTTTGACTGGCTTTGTGTTATTGGCTCGTAACTTTGCTCTGAACTTGATTCATAAGATGAGTAGACTTTTGGGCTTGACTTGAACTTCAGTCTTCTTTATATAGTTGTGATGACCCAAACGGTCATCACGTGTTTTAAATTAAACTCTATGACTTCGAGGCCTTGAAAACCCCATTTAGAGTCACCTCGATTTGTATGCGCAGTCCGGGCACGTAGCCAGAAAGCTTAAATGAGAAATTGTGTGAAAAATGATAAGTTTTGACTATAAAATGAATTAATTTGACCTTGGTCAATGTTTTCGGTAAACGGACCCGGACCCGTGATTTGACGGTCCCGGAGGGTCCGTAGGAAAATATGGGACTTGGGCGTATGCCCGGAATTGAATTCCGAGGTCCCAAGCCCGAGAAATGATTTTTTGAAAGAAATTATTTTCTGAAATTGTTTATAAGGTTTTGAAATAAAATTTGATTAGAACCTGATGGTATCGGGCCCGTATTTTGGTTCCAGCGCCCGGTACAGGTCTTATATATGATTTAAGACGTTTCTATGAAATTTGGTGAAAAACGAATGTCCTCAGTGAGTTGGAGCAGCGCCATGTCCTGTCTGATCACCTCTCCTCAGTACTTCTTAGGCCTACCTTGTCCTCTTCTCAAACTCTCCATGGCCAACCTCTCACACATCCTGAAAGGATCATCAATGATTCTTCTCTTAACATGTCCGAACCATCTCAGCCTCGACTCCCACATCTTGTCCTCCACAGAGGCTACTCCCACTCTGTCCCGGATAACTTTATTCTTAATCCTATCTCTCCTGGTACACCCACACATCCATCTCAACATCCTCATCTCTGCTACTTTCATCTTCTGCACCTGGAAGTTCTTGATTGGCCAACACTCAGCCTCATACAGCATAGCCGGTCGAACCACCACTCTATAAAACTTACCCTTAAGTCTTGGCAGCACATTCTTATCACATAAAACACCAGAAGTGAGCCTCCACTTCATCCATCCCACTTCGATGCGATGTGCGACATCTTCGTTAATCTCCCCGTTACCGTGGATAATAGACTCAAGATACTCAAACTCGCTCTCTTGGGGATAACTTGAGCATCAAGCTTAACCTCTACGTCTGCTTCATGGGTCCCGTCGCTGAATTTGCACTCCAAGTATTGAATAACGTAATTAAGAATATAAAATAAAAATAAACTTTTAAATTAGCAAATACACCCCTTCAATCTTCATATGACTAGATCAATATTATGTGCATTGATGCCATCATTTTAGAAAAAATTTCAAATCGGGAAATAACATTATCTATCTATCTATCTATCTATATTATTGTAAAAGCGTGAATACAATGCCGGATTACAAAAATAACCTTATAATATTAAACATAATAACTCATAATAAAAGGACATAACCGGAATTCTAGATATTAGCCTTATAATCCTATTAGTTTTAGGACATAATATTACATGTTAGTTATCCTACATGATTACCTTTAAGAATGCTATTAGTATAATTACTTTCGGGTATAGATATATAATACTACATATTAGCATGTATACCTAATACTCCTTTAAATTCGGGCCATCTTTGTTCGTTTGGTAACATAATAATTTCTTAACGTACAGTTGAGTCAATATTAGATACGTTTAAATCCTTTCTATAGTATAAAACATTTTATCTCACTTAAAAGCTAAACTCATAATTTAATTAATAGTGGTTGCAATTTTATCTGATATTAATTATATTTATTTTGAATAATAATTTGTTTTTGGAATACATAAAGTCGGTCAGTGCACCATGCACACGAAAAAGAAAAAAAAAATAGTCTTATCATAATTTGAATGTATACTTATGAAACGACCCGACCGGTTGTTTTGAGCTCTAGCATGTCGCTCGGCGGTCTGAGACCATGAGCAACTTAACTTCAAGTATTATGACTTGCTCGCATGGTTGGAATCGAATTTTGGGAAGTTCGGAGTTGATTTGGAAAAAAATTCTCATTTCGCAAGCTTTAAGTTGCAAGAATTGACTAAGATTGAATTTTTGAGTAAACGATCTCAGAATCGGGATTTGAAGGTTCCAGCAGGTTCGCATAATGATTTTAGACTTGGTCGTATGTCCAGGTAGGGTTTTGGATGACCCGGGAGCGTTTCGGTGCCTATTGTGGAAGTTAGTATTTCGGAAGAATTTCATAAATTTGGATTGCAGTGCATTTCAGTGTTATTGATGTCCGTTTGGGATTATGACTCTGGGAATAGATCCATATGGTGATACTGGTACTGGGGGTGCGTCCGGTAGTAGACTTGGAGGTCCGTAGGTCTTTTTGGAGTCATTTGGCTAAAGTAAGAAATTTGAAGGTTTTTTTAGAAGTTTGACCGGGAGCGGACTTTTTGATATCGGGGTCGGAATCCGATTCCGAAAGTTGGAGTAGGTCTGTAATGTTGAATATGACTTGTGTGCAAAGTTTGAGGTCAATCGGACGAGATTTGATAGGTTTCGGCATCGAATGTAGAAGTTTGAAATTCTAAAGTTCGTTAAGCTTGAATTGGAGGGCGGTTCATGGTTTTAGCGTTGTTTGATGTAATTTGAGGCCTCGAGCAGGTCCGCGTCATGTTATGGACATGTTGTATAATTGGTTGAGGTCCCGAGGGCCTCGGGTGGATTTCGGATGGCGAACGGATCGATTTGGACTTGAAGGAGGAGCTGTAGGGGGGTTCTGGTTGCTGGTGTAACCGCTTCTGCGGAAGCTTCATCGCAGAAGCGGCCCCGCATAAGCGAGGAGGTGAACCGTAGAAGCAGCTGGGAGTGAAGGGGCTGAGGCCGCAGGTGCGAAGGAATTTTCGCACCTGCGCGATCTCAGATGCGGTCTGGGCTGCACAGAAGTGGACTGGGGCAGCTGGAGGCTTTCCCGCAGAAGCGGAATTGGCGCCGCACCTGCGGAACCGCAGAAGCGGTCAAGTGACCGGAGATGCAAAAGGGTTGGAGGCAGTAAGGTTTCTTTAAAATTGGGGTTTGGCTCATTTTTTACTCCATTTCTTTCATGGGAGCCGGTTTTGGAGCAACTTGGGAGTTCCATTTTCACCACTAAGCATCAGGTAAGTGGTTTATACTAGTTTGAGTTAAATACATCGATTATGTATATGTTTTAACATGGAAATTAGTAGAAATTTGGGATTTTGAGGAAAACCTAGAAATTTGGTATTCTTGGATTTTGACCACGATTTTGGACATGAAATTGAGAGTAAATTATATATTTGAGTTCGTGAGGTTATGGGTAAAGTTTATCTTCGGAAAATTTCGAAATCCTGGCACGTGGGCCCGAGGGCGATTTTGTCAACTTTTCAATGCGGAGTTGGGAATTTATATAAATTGAATTGTTATAAGTATAAGGGTATGTTTTCATTGGTTTGCCCATTATTTGGCTAGTTTTGGGAGCGTTGGCATCGATTTGAGTCATCGGAAGGGCGTGGAATGCCGGTTATGAAACTTCGGAGCGAGGTGAGTCTCCTTTCTAACCTTGTAAGAGGGAATTAACCCCATAGGTGAAATAATTAAATGTGTGCTCCTATTTGTGGGGGCTACGTACGCACGAGGTGACGAGAGCCCATGCGTAGCTACTATTATGCTTAAGTCCGGGTAGTCTAGGACCCAAAAGCATGCTTTACTTGTAATATTTGAAACCTTGTTGTCAATTAAAAATGTTTAAATCATATCGAATTGGTAAATGAATTTCTAAAGAAATTAAACATCATGTTCTTGACCGTTAAAGAGAAGTTGCCATTTCTTTGTGTAATTGTTTCCTTGATGAATTCTTGGTTGACTGTTTGAGGTGTTTATTTATATTTAATTTTTGACTGCGTCGCATGCATGATTTGCGAGCGGGGTAATAGATGCATCTATGGTTTGCCATTCGACCCTCTGGCAGTGCACAATTTAAATATTTGGTGGATCGGGTCGTACGACCTCGGCATGATTTGCGCATGCTTGTATTGCTTGACTTGCAATTTATAAATGATGATAAGTATAGACGTCTCCGTACCGATCCGCATGACCCTACTAGACTTGCTCGTGGCTCGTGAGACCTACGTGAATCTAGAGCTCTGATACCATGGTTGTCACGACCCAAAATCCATTAAAGGCCGTGATGGCGCCGGACACCTCGGTCAGGCAAGCCAACATTAAATAATTAATTAAACTCTCATTTTAATATTTTTGAAACCATAAATTTCCTTTGATTTAACTAGTAAAAAATATCTTCATAGAATAAATAAAAGTGTTTACAATTTTCAATACTGAATATCCCATCACCCCAGATCTCGGTGTCACAAGTGCATGAGCAATCAATAGGAAATCAAATGAAGTACAATAACTGTCCGGAATACAAATTTGGACAGAAAGTAAATACAACACTCTGAAAGAGGGTCGTCTCGAGAGATGCAGCTCACCTAAGTCTCCGTATGGACCATGCTGCTACACCCACTAGGCCACTAGAGATACATGTGCCTATACATTGAAAATTCACAGCAAGTGTAGTATGAGTACGAAAGCAACGCGTACCCAGTAAGTATCCAGTCTAACCTCGAAGAAGTAGTGACGAGGGGTCGACTCCGACACATAATAATGGTCCAATAATATCAGGTATAGTAAAGGGGGTGAATAAACATGAAACAGAGTGAATATATGAATTAAAAAAGTATAAAACACGTGATACAATTCCCCTCTTTATAATTTTGCTCAAGCTCTCAACTAGAAAGTTCCCTCCGTAACCGGAGCATATATGTAGATATGGTGGATTTCATTAAGGAAGTTGTCATAATTCAAATCAGGGAAACATCCCTCAGATTCACCGGCTTCTAGACAGGTGTCACGCACGATTTCCATGAGAATAATATATATGTTTACCTCGAAAAAATGTAAGTAATAATTAAAGATGATTTGTGGTTTTAAAGATACGTGATATATCCTAATACTAATGATTATATGAGTAATATTGAGCTTAAGTAAGAAGAAATAAAAAACCAAATTGATGTTGTTGGAACTGTAGGGGGCCTCGAGCTCGACTATCCAGGGACCTTGAGGTCAGCTAAGAGTAATAAAGTATGAACAATAAAGTAAAGGCTATAAAGTTGAAAAGTAATTGTTGAGCACGTTAAACAAGAGAAGAATAAGAATGTTCTATTGCAGTGAATGATCTGATCCCTCTACAATATGATCGGGGTCTCCTTTATATAGGAGGAGAAATCCCCAATATAGTACATTCCTTATAAATGTAAAATATTCTATTGGTACAGGTGTATAACGGTCTAGTACGGACCTGTACCATTTCGTACAGCCCTTATCCTATATTAATGCCCAGGTCCATTGTCCTTGAGAAATTCCTGCTCTTTCTTGATTGACTTCGAGATTGAGACGCCCTCGATGCAAGTCGTGCCAGGCCCTCGATCATCTTCCTCGAGGCGGGTGTTCCTTAGCCGGATCTGATCCCCACTTCGAGTCTCCCGGACTCGGACCCATAGCCCGATTTAAGACTTCAAAATCATGCTCCCTCGATTTTGACCGTATACAGATAGTCCCCGCATTTCTTAGAATAAGATGATAAGAAACGATTTGAACCTCGATTTTCCCGGGACCCTCGTGATGATGTCATGTTCGTGACGTGAGCACTTGAAGTGATCGACGCATCCCATCGGTTCATCTCCCAAAAACATTGAACGTCCCACGGGTCCATTTCGCCAAAAGCATTAAATGTGCCGCCGGTCTATTTCCCCAAAAAGCATTGAATGCATGTCAGTATCGGTCGGCCACTTGTGTTGCCGAACCGTCACCGACTTTCTATAAATAGGAGGTTGCTTGGCTGAACAAAACTACTCACATTCCCTTTTCATCAACTTCTGGCCCTTGCCTTTCTCTATATCCTCTTCTAATTACCCACTTTTATGGTTCAAATCTGTGACAGCAAGGTCACATGGCAGAGACTTCACCAGCTACGCCAAGGCTCCTTCTCTTTTTAAAGCTTTATCCCACTAGGTGGGACTACACTGGGTTGTTGTTGTTGTCATTGTTGGCTCCAAACAACGAGAGAAGGGCACCGAATTCTTCCTGTATCGGAAGATATGTGGACTTTACACTACTGCTCATCTCTCTCAACTTCAACCTGGTGTGGCGCTTCATTCCTTTTGCTTTCCATGGAATGAGCTGGCACTATCACCTACTAACTTTTGCAAACTTTTGCATTCCACACTGGTACAATGTCTCAAGAAGTGGCTTCACAGTAGTTGTGCTGACAAGGCCCATACTCGCCAAGTTCTTCACCAGGCCACAATCTTCTCTAAAGATCGAGATGGAGTCCCCAAGGAAGAGGTTCTCAAAGATGTCGCTCTTGAGGATATACCCCCAAAAGTAGATTAGTTTCTTGGATTTTGTTTTTGCTCCTTTGTTTTTGTGTAAGGACCCCTCATAGGCTTTGTAAACATCTTTGGTTAATATAAGAATTTCTCCGTTTTGTCTTCGATTCGTGTTGAATTCCATTCTACCTTTGTTTGTGAAAAATCCGAGTGTATAACTCTAACGATTAGTCCGAAAGCTGGACCCGAAACATAATAAACCCTTAGGTTGTAATCAACTAATATAACACCTCTTGAGGTTCTTTGTTAATCCTCGAGCTAAGCTTAGATTGATTTGATGCGAGCTCGGGATACTGGGACTCTTGAGTCCGAGTTGAGTGAGAGCAAGGTCTCGAATTTGAAATAGAGTTAGCTCTTTAGGCTTCGTAGATAGACCTCGGGTGAGAAGTTTCTCGAACTCGGGTAGCCCTTGGGCTTAATAGTCGAGTGAGCATTTTGCTCGAACTCGAAATAAAGATAGCCTTTAGGCTTTAAGGATAGTCCCCGAATGAGATTTTGCTCGAACTCGGGTAGCCCGTGGGATTAATAGTCGAGTGAGAGTTTGCTCAAACTTGAAATAAAGATAGCCCTAAGGCTTTATAAATAGTTCCCGAATGAGAATTTGTTCAAGCTCGGGTGGCCCTTGGGCTTGGTAGTCGAGTGACCGTTTGCTCGAACTCGAGTTGTAGGTTGTCCTTGACCTTTGGCAAACTAATTCCCGGTGCCTTCGCCCTAATACCAATGTCCTGACATAAGCGGTTGAAGTGACTGAGAAGTCGCCTTTTGTACAATTCCAAAAATCATTAATTATAGGCGGCTGACAGTCGGCCTTTTGGCTTCCTCAGCACGCTTGAGCGGTCCTTATAAATAGATGAGTCCCACAACCTTTCAATCTTTGTTCCCTCAGCGCTTCCAAAATCTCATTTAGCCTTTTCCAATTTCCTTGAACTCTCCCTTTTAACAACATTTTTCATCTTCTTGGATCCACCGCATAGTGATGGCTAAAACTTCCAAATCTGTTCCTCAAAAGGAAAAAGCTCCTTCATCTTCCCGATCGACCAAGAATAAACCGGTAGTGCCACCTCGTATCGAGGAATTCATCCCCCAGCCGTGTGAGATAACATTCGATTTCAAAATCGATAAACCTGTTTCGACACCAGGCCGATGCGAGCCCATGTCCCTATATGTTTGTTTGGTGACAAAGGCCGAGCTCAAGCAAGTAAAGGAGGATTGCCAATGGGACAATAAGGAAGTAGTGATTCCCTCCTCTAAGGAAGATATCACCATATATAAAGCGGAGTACTTGAGTGTATACACTTACCCGTTTACACTGGTCCCTGCAATTCCGACCCAGGGTCCCATAGACCCGGTTATCCTCGACTTTTGACAACAGTATCGAGTGATTCTTGGCCAGATCTACCCCTCCTTCTGGCGAATTATTTACTTAATCAGGTTCTTTTCAAGTCAAATCGAGGGGATGTCCTTCACTCTCGATCATTTGATTAGACTGTACAGTCCCGACTTTATCGAGGGGGTTTGATAAAGTTGCAATGCCGACCATTGAAATCTCTGTTTGTTAGTATCGACGAGGATAAAGACCGTGGGTGAATGAGCCGATTTGTCCGAGTCAAGACCTCTGATCTCATTCCTGCTGATTGGATGTTGTTCCCCGAGGAGTGGAACATGAAGCGTGAGTATACTCTGCTTCTTTCTCTTTTCTCGACGTTATATCTTCTTTTGATCTAAACTCTTTACGATGGTGTAGCCGCTGCTTGGTTTCGTGGTGGGGTCCCGGACCTCGAGGGATGGGTCCGAGAGCTGCTTCCGCCTCCCCTTACTCGGAGGGTTGCTGGCGAGACTTGGCCAAGGGTCGGTGAAAGGCAAAAAACCATGGTGAGTTCTTCGTTTGTTTTGCAGTGATTCTGTTACGGGGCACTGATCTTGGTGTTTCACAGGTCTCGAGGACGCCATTGAATTGAGGCCGGCTCCGGGTGGTGAAGTGGAGGCTCTGAAACCTCCCAAAGAATGATAAAGAAGAATGGAGACATCCGAAAAACCCCAGAAGCCAAAGAAGAGCGTGGCTCGAAGGCCCAAGGCCGACACGGCGGCCTTCTCTCCGGAAACGGCTCAACATCTTTGGAAACAGGGGGAAGAAGAAGATGATGATTGCTTTTTGGTAAATCACAAAAAAAGAATGCTGATACTTCGAAGCCCATCGAACCAGAGGCAGCTGATAAGGCCCACTCCAGAGCTGAAGAAATCTCCGAAGGGAGTTCGAACAAGGTTCCAGAACCACCGTCTAGAAAGAAGGTGCCTCATTTAGGGGATCATTATGAGGGCGAGGCCGAACATCCTGACCCCGAGCCTCTTCAGATAAAAGAAAATGCCCCAGCGGATCGCTCGAGTTGATCAACGTAGATGATTCTCCTCCTAGCCCCGAGTTCTTCGAGGGGCTGATCCAGGAGGCTGCGAACATGAGATCCTCTGGAGTGAGAGTAAACCATGAAGGGAACGATATCTTTCAAGAATGTCAGGCTATGGCGCTTGAAGACGGCCCCGATCCCGATGCTTTTATTACTTTTAATGAGGTACGTAGACTCTATAAGCGAGTTTTCTGTTTATTGTGCCTTCGTTTTAGCTGTTCCGGATCTGACTTTCCTTCTTTTTCATGAAGGCTATGGCGCTCCATAAGAGGGCATTTTCCAAGTCCCGAGATGATCTTGCTCAGTGCGAGGCCGAGCTTAAGAAAACTTTAGAGGAGAGGGACACCGTAAAAGCCTTATATGCAAAGAAAGCGTTAGAGATTCATAATCTTCGAGCTGAGTTGACGCGGGTGTGCCAAGATCGAGCCGAGTATGTTGAGAAGGTAAGATAGTTCCCGAGAGTTTGTTATGCACTTGTTTTGCTTTAATGGCTGACATCGTTAATTTCATAGTTCAATCAGAAAGCCAATGTGGAGACGCAGCTTCGGGAGGAGCTCAAGATAAAAAAAAGTCGATGCCCTACGGTTGAGGCGAGGTATGGATGATCTCGCTTCTGAGAAGGAAACTCTAAAAGAGCAGTTAGCTTCGTTCGAACGCCAGCTTCGAGGCGCGAAGGAGGAGAGCCTAGCTCGTGGCCTTGAAATCGAGGAACTTAAAACCAGATCTGCTGCTGAGCTGGCCAAGGACAAATCTGATGTTGCGGCTTTTATGGCCTCTTATCGAGCTGATGCAGAAGATGCTAATGCCCGGGCAAGGGAGATTTCTTCTACGGCGGAGGTTAAGTTAATAAGTGCTCTGGATCATGCTAGGCGTCAATCCCGGAGGATGACTCTCGAGGAGATACATGCTCGCGGCTTCGATCTTTCAGCCGATATTGATGCGGAGATGGCTTTGGAAGAAGAGGCGGCTGCTCTACTTTCCAATGAGGATGATTCAGCCAGTGCCTCCGAGGGTGAAAGAGACGGGGATAAAGCCGCCGAGGATGAGACTCCCCGAGATGCGACTCCTGAAGATGCGGCTGCTAGGGATGTGACCCCGAAGTAGTTATAGGTTACTTTATTTTGTTTCCTTGTAAGCCATCCTTGTGTAAATATCTCCTGTAATTATCTTTTGGAGACACGAGGCGAACTTTGAATCTTGTCTTCGGCTAATGCTGGTTTTAACATTGCTTGTATTCAACATTGCCTTTATTTATGGAAAATTTCGTTTGAATGGCTAGTCAGAGGACTGGTTCGGGGTATTACAAACCCTTAAATCTTTGTCGATAGGTACAACAATTTTCAAGCCGAGTTTAAATCAACTCGCTGTGGGCATGGGATATTGTGAACCTCGATTCCGAATCGAAATAAAAGCGGAGTCTAACTATAAGTTTTTTGGACCTAAAGCCTTTCGAGGTTGGCCCTTAGGCTCTTAATATTGGCCCTTAGGCTCTTATATATCGGCCCTTAGGATCTTATATATTGGCCCTTAGGCTTCTTCAAATTGGCCCTTAGGCTCTTTAAATTGGGCCGTTTTGGCCTCTAAAAATGGCTATATAGTTTTTCCCTCATTTCGGCTAAAAGACTTGATAAAATTTAGTTATGCCTTAGCATATGTTTTTGTATCCGTTGAGTTTTTCGAAGGCTCGATGTATCGGAGCCTTATTAGTCATGTTGTTTGCATGGATATTCTTGAATGCCTCTTAAGGGTTTTTCGAAGGCTGGTGTTATCGAAGCCTTTGGGTTATTCGAGGGCTGATTGTTCGAAGCCTCTTGGGGGCCGAATTTATCGAGGCCCCTTATATTTTGCTTTTGCCGAGGGTAGCCTGATTTAACCGATTTTAACAAAGTGTTTGAAGGCCTTTTAATTTATAGCGAAAGTCGGACGTCTCCGAGCCGCATTGTTTGGACGTAGCCTTTATATGACCGTAGTCTTTAGTATGGCCGTAGCCTTCGGGTCTGTCGCTTGGACTAGTTTCCCGATAACTTTTCGAACTTGTTCAAAAAGTTAGTCCCCGAGTGAGCTGGCCTTGGCCTTTTTTTCGAGAGGGTGCCTCAATGAGGTCTTATAATGCCTCTTTGAGGTCTTATATCTATCAATGACAGTCCCTGGGTATTTCGGGGTGCTTTGGCCCTTGAGACGCTTCCCGTAGGATTGTAAGTGTAGAGCTCGTATTAGGTACAAAGTGTTTTTTGATATAACCAGAATGCTTCTTCAAATAGTTAATACATGCGTGCATGATTTGCCATCGGGGCCCGATTACTCTATATGGACACGGTTCATTTGACCGTTTGGCCCATTACAAAGTTCTCCTGCCGGGGCCCTCTTAGGCGCGAAATATCTTTATCTAAGCTCCTTTACCAACGACTCCGAGGTCTTGTTGTCCGCGACCATGATATCTCCGAGGGCATTGACCTGGTCGGGGAAAAGACTCAGTCACCCCAACTCCGAGGGAACGCTTTTCTGGAATGAGCTTCGTGTCGTATTGCCCCGAAATGTTGATTAGTTCCTGCAAATGAATTAAAGTGGTCCTCTGCGCACAGGGACTTAACCAGTCATATCATCAATATAAGTTTTAATTATTTTACCTGTTTATGCCTCGAGCGGAATCCCTGTCATATCGAAGAAATGCGATCTATATCGACAAGAAACTAAATGAGTTTTTTCCTGAGAGCAGGGGCTAATCTCGTTCTCAGGTGTACCTTTCTTTTCAGCGGTTGGCTTGGTAGCATCGGGCTTTCCGAGAACAACGAGGGTTTGAAGATCTGGGAATTCCTTTCTTTGCCTTTGTTTACCTGTTAATCCGCTTCCGTCGATGCTCGGAGCTGTTACTACTACTTAGCTACCTGCTTGCCTTTGTATGTCGATGTTTCCGAGGTCAAGGGTTCCGGTATCGGCACCACTTCCTCGATTGCGAATATTTCTTTTGCAGCATGTTGTTCTCCGTGGACTGTTTTCACTCCTTCCTCTATTGGGAACTTTATCATCTGATGGAGAGTCAAAGGTACTACCCTCATATTGTGTATCCACGTCCTCCCGAGGAGTGCGTTGTACCTCATGTCACCTTCGATGACATGGAACCTGGTGCCTTGTATGGTCCCAACTATGTTTACAGGCAAGATAATTTCTCCCTATGTTGTTTCACTTGCCATATTGAAGCCATTCAGCACCCGGGACCCAGGTACAACCTGATCTTGCAAGCCGAGTTGTTTCACGACCCTCGATCTGATTATGTTCGCCGAGCTACCTGGATCCACTAAACACGTTTAACCTGAAATTTATTCAAAAGGATAGAGATTACCAGGTCATCGTTGTGAGGATGGGATACGTCTTCTACTTCTTTGTCGCAGAATGATAGAGCGTACTCTAGAGCATAGCTTCGACTTCGTTGCTCCTTTGTGATAGATATTTTAATACGTTTGAATGTGGGTCCCTGTGGGACATCTGCTCCACCGATGATCATGTGAATGACGTGCTGAGGTTCTTCGGGTTCATTCTTCCTGTTTGCATCTCTTTCTCGGAAATGGTTTTTGGCCCGGTCACTGAGAAATTCACGAAGGTACCCCTCGTTGAATAGCCAAGCTATCTCCTCTCTAAGTTGTCTGCAATCCTCGGTCTTATGCCTGTGAGTACCATGGTACTTACACATTATGTTGGGGTTTCTCTAGGAAGGATCTGTCTGTATGGGCTTGGGCCATCTAGTATCTTTAATCTTGCCAATGGCTGAAACGATACTTAAGGCGTCGACACTGAAGTTGTATTCTGATAATTTGGGAGCCTCCACTGGTCCCGAGCGCCTGTCAGACCCGATTTTGCTCATTAATCCCCGGGAGCTTTGGCCTCGATCTACTCTTTGATCATTCCGAGGTGCATTACGCCTTGAAATGTTTCTTCTGTCTTCGATGTACAGTTGATATCTTTCTTTGTTAGATCTTGATCCCCGGTCTGTGTCCCTCGGTGGCTTGGCTGCGAACCTGTTTGGGGGAACTGAGCCCGAGGGGGCTCCCAACTGGTCATCCTCGACCCTGATTTTTGACTAATAACGATTGTGCACATCCGACCATGTCACAGATGGGTATTCAATCAAGTTCTGTTTTAGTTGCCGAGATGCTATGAGCTTCTTTCATTTAAACCTTGCATGAAGGCCTGAACTGCCTAGTCATCGGAGACCGGGGTAATTCCATTTGAAACTAGGACACGAACTCCCTTAGCATTTCGTCATCCCTTTGTTTTATCTTGAATACGTTCGATTTTCTTGTGGCCACCTTTATGGCCCCGGCGTGTGCTTTCACGAAGGCATCCACCAACATAGCAAACGAATCAATGGAGTTAGGAGCTAAGTTGTGATACCAAATCATAGCTCCTTTTGATAGTGTTTCTCCAAACTTTTTTAACAATACAGACTCGATTTCGTCATCATTCAAGTCATTTCCTTTAATTCCACAAGTGTAAGAAGTAATATGTTCGTTGGGGTCAGTTGTCCCGTTGTACTTTGGTATATCGGGTATGCAGAACTTCTTGGGAATGGGCATCTGAGCCGCACTTGGGGGGAAAGGTTTTTGTATGAATTTTTTGGCGTCTAATCCCTTCAAAACTGGAGGTGCTTCCGGTATCTAGTCTACTCGGGAGTTGTAAGTTTCCACCTTCTTGTCATTGTCTTCTATCTTCTTTTCTCCTGACTTGATTCTCTTAGTCAGTTCCTCGAGCATTTTCATGATTGTGGGGTCAGTCCCCGAGCCGCTTTCATCGGGCCTTTCCAGCACTGGTCCATGCTGCGTGTTTACTGGCTCGACGGTGTTAGAAGTTCTGTCTGACTCTGAAGTTGAGCGATGGTAACTTTCTGAGCTTGCAGCATCTCGAATATCACCTGGAGGCTGACTCCTCCTTCTTCCAGTCCTCGTGCTTCCTGGCTTCCGGCTCGGGCTCCCTGTGTGCGTTCCTTGCAGGGTCTATGCCTGCGTCCATGTTCAGTGCGTTGTGGGAGCTAATGTCAACTAGCTCCACGTTTGGTACTCCTTCAGGGTTTACATGTGGTACACCGAGCCCTATGCCGCTGTTTTCTCCAAGTCCTTCACTGTCGTGAGCGGGTGTGTTTTGAGTGCTAGACATTGTTAAGCCTGAAATCAAAGAATCTTTGACAAGAAAAAGTGTGAAGATTAACGTGTGTTATCAGAAAACTAGCACTAAAATAATCACTATTATCTTTAGCCCCACGGTGGGCGCCAAACTGTTTACCTCAAAAAAATGTAAGTAACAATTAAAGATGATTTGCGGTTTTAAAGATACGTGATATATTCTAATACTAGTGATTATATGAGTAATATTGAGCTTAAGTAACAAGAAATAAAGAACCAAATTGATGCTGTTGGAACTGTAGGGGGCCTCGAGCTCGACTATCCTGGGACCTCGAGGTCAGCTAAGAGTAATAAAGTAAAGGCTATAAAGCTGAAAAGTAATTGCTGAGCACGTTAAACAAGAGAAGAATAAGAATGTTCTATTGCAGTGAATGATCTGATCCCTCTATAATATGATTGGGGTCCCCTTTATATAGGAGGAGAAATCCCCAATATAGTACATTCCTTATAAAAGTAAAGAATTCTACTGGTACAGGTGTATAATGGTCTAGTACGTACCTGTACTATGTCGTACAGCCCTTATCCTATAATTAATGCCCATGTCCACGTGTCCTTGAGAAATTTTCGCTCTTTCTTGATTAACTTCGAGATTGCGACGCCCTCGATGCAAGTCGTGCCAGGCTCTCGATCAGCTTCCTCGAGGCGGGTGTTCCTCAGCCGGATCTGATCCCCACTTTGAGTCTCCCGGACTCGGACCCATAGCCCGACTTAAGACTTCAAAATCATGCTCCCTCGATTTTGACCGTATACAATATATATATATATATATATATATATATATATATATAATGTCGGGCGTAACGACCCGATCCAACATAATCATAGCTAAACACGGGCTCTCGTGTATATATATAATATATATATATATATATATATATATATATATATATATTATAATATAATGTCGAGGCGTACGACCCGATCCAACATAATCATAGCTACACACGGGCTCTCGTCACTCGTGGATACGTATAACCCCACAAATAGGAGCAATATTTAATTATTTCACCTATGGGGTTAATTCCTTCTTACAGGGTAAGAAAGGAGACTCACCTCGCTCTGAAGTTCCATAACCGGCTTCCAAGCCCTTCCGACGACTCAAACCGATGCCCTGCGCTCCAAAACTAGCCAATAATTATGCAAACCCATTAATATACGCTAGAATACTCATTATAATCTAATTTATAACAATTTCTAACCCTAATTGAAAAGTCGATAAAAATCACCCTCGGGCCCACGTGCCTGGATTCCGATGTTTTTCAAAGATAAAGTTTACCCATAACCTCACGAACTCAAATATATAATTTACTCTCAACTTCTTGTCCAAAATCGTGGTCAAAATCCAAGAATACCAATTTCTAGGTTTTTCCTAAAAATCCCAAATTTTTCACTAATTTCCATGTTCAAATCCATATAAAGTCATGTATTTAACTCAAAACTAGTATAAACAAATTACCTCATGCTTGGTGATGAAAATGGCACCCCAAAGTTGCTCCAAGATCGGCTCCCATGAAAGAAATGGAGTGAAAATATGCCAAATCCCGATTTTAAAAAGGACACTGCTCAGCCCCGATTTTTGCACCTGCGGTCCAGTAGCCGTTTCTGCGGCTCCGCACTTGCGGAAATCCATCGCACGTGCGGCTCTAACTTAACCCAGCAGCTTCCGCTTTTGCGATCTCCCTTCCGCATCTGCGCCTTCGCAGGTGCGGATCTTCCCTCGCACCTATGCTCCTGCCCGCTTCTGCGACTCCTAGGCCGCTTATGCGGATGCGCACCTGCGGCCCAAGCCTCGCAGGTGCGGTTACACCAGAAAGCGGCTGCTTCATTCCTTCTTCAAATTCCAAATTTGATCCGTTAACCACCCGAAATCCATCCGAGGCCCCTGGGACCCCGACCAATCATACCAACCAGTCCCTATATAAAGCGGACCTGCTTGAGGCCTCAAATCACATCAAACAACGTCGAAATCACGAATCACACCCCAATTCGAGCTTTATGAACCTTAGAACTTCAAACTTCTACCTTCGATGCCGAAACCTCTCAAATCACATCCGATTGACCTCAAAATTTTCACACATGTCATATTCGACACTATGGACCTACTCCAACTTCCAGAATCAGAATCCGACCTCGATATCAAAAAGTCCACTTCCGGTCAAACTTCTCAAAAACCTTCAATTTCTAACTTTAGCCAAATGACTCCAAATGACCTACAGACCTCCAAATCCACTTTCGATCGCGCTCCCAATACCAGAATCACCATACAGAGCTATTCCCAGACTCGAAAGCCCAAACAGACATCGATAGCATTGAAATTCACGTCAACCCAAATTTATAAAATTCTTCCAAAAATGCTAACTTCCACAATAGGCACTGAAACGCTCCAGGATCATCCAAAACGTGATCCGGGCATACGCCCAAGTCCGAAATCATCATACGAACCTGCTAAAACCTTTAAATCCTGATTCCGAGGTCGTTTACTCAAAAATTCAATCTTAGTAAATTCTTCCAACTTAAAGCTTCCGAAATGAGAATTCTCTTTCCAAATCAACTCCGAACTTCCCGGAATTCAATTCCGACCATGCGTACAAGTCATAATACCTGAAGTGAAGCTGCTCATAGCCTCAAATTGTCGAACGACGCGCTAGAACTCAAAACGACCGGTCGGGTCGTTACATCCTAAATACTGCACTATATTTACCGCAATATATTTTCTTGCACGAATGACTTTGTGTTACACTTTCAAGAGTGATATCAAGATCGACAACCAGAGTTCTGGTTAAGGCAGAGCAACCAAATCATTAGGAGGAAACATACACAAAAAAAATTTTGTCCACAAAGAAGTGTTCAGTAAGATACCATCACATTAAATACTTTTAAACTATACTCCCTCCGATCCACTTTAAGGCTAATATGGTTAATTACATTAATTAATGTTAAAAGATGAATTCCTTAATATGTGCGAAAGCAACAAAAAAATTATTTAAAGTGGACCAGAGGAAGTAATACATAATTATCTAACTAACATGACAAAATTGATCATTTGTGTAAGTTTAGATGGTGTCCTTTTATTTTAAGTTCATGTATTATGCTAATGTAATAATATTTTTCAGCATTTAGATGATTTTTGTATTATTATACTGAAATTTCTTTCATTAATTAAATTTTATTATTCCTTCATATAAATATGTTTAAACAATCACGTGCCATTGTTAATGTGCAATGCACGTTCATAGATACTAGTACTATATTAAAAGCACGAAGGCCCTTATCGAAATGTCGTCGTCTTTTTTACCCTTTGAAGATAGAGGTCATACTAGACAAAATAGTCATTTAATTATTTTCCTAAAATTTTGGATTTTGAAACAAAAAATTTATTTATTAAATACTTCCTTATTTTAACCATGTACAAGATCCTAAATATTAATACTCTTCTTAAATCCTTCAAAGTTTCAATTTTTTTTAATCATGTTAGGAACCGTTAGGCAAATTTTTTTCAAGTCTTTGGATTATTTTGGTAAAAAATAATTTAATCATATTTATTATCAAACTTAGATAGTTAAGTGTAATAAAATTCTATCTTTGTCCAAATCCCCGTCAGGCATATTTATTTTTCAAGTCTTTACCCTTTTTGTTTTGTTATAAATAATATAAATTATGCTTCAACTTAGATAGTTAAATATATTAAAATTTCATCTTAGGCCAAATCCAAATTATACACAAGTTTTACATCTTTTTAGTCTATTTATGTTAGACTTATCGGCTAATTTGGTAACCAAAAGCGAAAAAACAGGCAAAATAAGTTTTTTTTAACAAATTGTTCTTTTGAATTTTGGTTTCTTCTCTCTCCGTTTATTGAAATGTTACGTTAACATTTTGATAGATTTAATTAGAATTGTCCCAAAATGTCATAACCATATTTGGTGTAGTTGGAGCAATTGTACATCTCATTAGAGCATTACAAACTTTATCTATCTATCTATCTATTTATACTGTATTAAAAGCATAAAAGCCCTTAGCGAAATATCATTTGTCTATTTTGCCCTTTAAAATAGATTTTATACCAGATGAAATAGTCGTTTAATTATTTTTCTAATTTTAGGACTTTAAAATCAACTAAAATTTTATTATTTAAAATTTTCTTATTTAAAGCCCATTAATATTAGAGTTGTATTGAATTATTCCTATAAGAATCTTTATTATGCAAAACGTGAGCTAGCTAAATTCTGTAGCAGTCAAACACACAACGAATTCTGAAAACATAAAGATTCAAACATGTGATTTTTCTTAATATTTGAAAATCGAATTCTTATTGGAAAAATTATAATTATTATCAAATATTAAAAAATTAGAATAAGAAGATATTTAGAATTTGAATTAATAAAAATTATGTTATTTACTTTAATGTTAAGAACAAATAATTAAGTCGTTGAAATAATTAATTAGCAAATGAATCCAATTCAATTATTTTATAAATTTATCATATAAGAAAAATTATTTGTTAAATTGACTAAACACTTAAAGTACATAAATTTTATTTTTGTAAAAAGATTATCGATAGTGAAAGAAATCATAAAATATAGCAAAATTAATTATAGTAAAAGATAAATTCAAATCTGTGAAAAAACATATTTTAAGCAATAAGGTAAAATTGTAGGAGGCAATTAGATTATAAATGAGTTGCCATTGTTTCTTTCTTGCATTCAGTCCAACAAATAAAAATGTCTCGCTATAATTTGTATACTAAGTTTTTTCTTGTAAAATATTAGCTCAATATTAGTCATTTTTAAACTTTACATTGTCAATATCAAATTCTTAGAAGGTATAATGCCAACTTTTTTCATTTGCAAATTTTTAAAAGACCAAGAGATTTAATTTTTAATTTGTGTTATTTGATAAATCTTTAAAGAATTGTAAATATTAACAATTTTCATAAGTTTCGACATAAGTCCGGACAAAATAAAATAAGGCAACTAAATAAAATTCCTTCATTTGTTAAGCTAACTAAATGGGAATAATATTTATTATATAAAAAAAAAACTTAAATTATATTTTATAAGTGAAATAAATTATCTAATAATATGTATGTAATTGTTCAATTTATGTATTCATGAATATAGATATACGTGCAAAGCGCGTACCCTAAGACTAGTATAGATAAAAAGAGAAAATAATAAAAATCATATTCAAACAAAATTTTGAAGATTTTGAAAAAACGGAAGGAAAAATATAGTTTAATACATAATAAAAATGGGGTTGTATAAAGAGAGGAGATAGAAAGATGCATAAATTTAAAACAAAAAAATTGAGAAAGAAATGAAAGAAAATGGAATGCAAGAACACAGATAAATGAACACGCTTAGAAATCTAACGAGATTCGATCTCGCGCCCCTCGGTTGGAGGTTCAGCAATCTAACCATGGCACCTGGAGTCAATTTTGTCCGTTGAAGCTTCAAATGTATAGTCTTTTTAATGTAAAGTACCACTACATACTTAAAAACTTATCGGAGCAACCGGGTGGCATAGCACCAAAATCAACTACATAGATCCGCCCCTGATCGTTAGAGAGATTAAGGGTTGTTGTATGAGAGGATAAGAGTTAGTTGAGACAGGAGATGTTTGCAGAATAGGTGGCCATATATAAAGCGTGAGTGAAGAAGGAAGTTTAGAGGGACTAGCTAGAACGAGATTTAGGTAAATTAAAGTAATGAAGGAGAGAATATGAGTAAGGAAAGGAACCTAATTAAATAGAACATTGTCTTGAAATAATTACACTGAATGTCACTTTTGGAGATCTAAATATATAGCCTATAACACTATTGGAAATTCGGGAAAAACCGACCAAGAAAAACCGACCAATTTTGGTCGGTAAAAAAACCGGCCAAAAAAAGTTGGTCGGTTTTTCAAAATATTTTAATTTTTAATTTTTTTTTACGAAACCGACCAATTTTGGTCGGTTTTCTTTGGTGCAAAAATGCGAGAAACTATTTTTGAGTCCTGCGAAATTTATTTTTCAAAAAATCGACCAACTTTGGTCGGTTTTTGCAATTAAAATAAACAAAAATTAGTATTAAAAAAACGACAAACTTTGGTAGGTAAATTCGGCCGGTCATTTTAAAAAACCGACCAACTTTGATCGGTTATTTTCGTGCGAAAATACAATTAAAGAGTATAAATAAAAAAAAGATAATCTTAAAATAAAATGCACCAATGATCTAGTGGTAGAAGGGTATCCTGCCACAATACATACCCCGGTTCGATTCCCAGACGGTGAATCTTTTGATTACATAATTAAAATACCGACCAACTTGGTCGGAAAAAAAAAACCGACCAAAATTTAATTTACCGACCAACGTTGGTCGGTAATTTCTGACCAACTTTGGTCGGTATACTAAAGCGACCACCAAAATACCGTCCAAGCGTATTTGGTCGCATTTTGGTCGGTAATTGGCCATAACCGACCAAAGTTGGTCGGTTTTTTTGGTCGCTAATTACCGGATTTCTAGTAGTGTAATCGTTGCAGTTAGGAGGATGTTTAAAAAAGATGAAGCCATTCCAAATAGGGATTTTTACCTATGTATACTATGTATGAAACTTATTTATCCTCCCTAATCAAGTTTTAACTTAATTACATAGTCATATACAATTTACTAATTATACACAAAATAATTTTAAATGAGTCTCCCTTGATTGTAGCCCATTAATTTAGTAAATCTCCCAAACACAGTACTTTTTTCCTCGTTCTCTCTTTGAAACAAACCCTCTTTCTACAAGGTTTTTTCTTTTAAAATTCATAATTTTCCCTAACACTAGCGAAGAAACGGATTAATTTTTTATCTATCTAAATTTTTCCATGGCTGGAGTTTCAACCTTTTCTGGGCTTTCCCTTTTCTTGTTGGCGTTGTGATAGCAGGCTAGTAGCAGATGGATATTAATCAATAAATTTTGAAGATATTTGACTCTCCACCATTGACATCCATTAAAAAAGCTTCTAAGCCTTGATTTCGAATTCGGATTTTTTTAAAAATATTATTTGTTTGGATTAAGTGTTATTGCAAACGGATTGGAATATTCTATGGAGTTTATATCATGATTTTGAGGGTATTTGAAAAAGATTAGGTTTGATTTGGCTGAATTTTTAGATTGAAATTCGTCGAAGAAGAAGAAGTAGCAGAACACAACACATACAAAATATACACAAATCATATACAAAATACATACAAAAGACATATTGTATAAAACTATTAAGTTGCATGATGTTGTAGTTATATTTAACTAGGCAAGAATGATGTATGAAAGTTGTAGATATGTTGTAAAATAAGTTGTATACTACATTATTAGTTGTATGAAATTTGCTTTTAGCATATATGTTGTTGTAGATATATCTATTTTGTATTAAATTTGTATGAAATTTATTTTTAATTTGTATCATGTTGTACCATACGTTATTCTTTTCTCAAAATAGGTAATTATGACAAAGAAAGAGAAGAGTTGCGTTAATTTGGCTTAAAATAGGTAACACACAACTGGAAGGAGTCTTATTTAGATGGAAAGACAACTTGGACTTCGTTGTTACGCCCTTTTCCAAGCAAAGATTCCCCTAATTTAAGGCACTAATAATGAATTGTATATAAATTGTAAGAAAATTTATTTAGAGCGGATAATATACAAAATTTGAACAATTTTGATAAATAAATTTTTAATATTGTATAGGAAGGAAAAAATTCCTTCTAAATAAGGACTTAAACTTGAGAATAAATAATCATGTAAACTTGGATAGCATGAGCATGACATGAACAATTAGGGGTGGCAAACTGGTGGATCGGATATGGGAAGGGTCGAAAACGGGTATGAAAAAACGGATAAATTATCCGACCCGATCAATATTTGATATGAAAAAAAAAACTGGTCAACCCCGGATAATTTAGGTAGCCATATTATCCATGACTTCTTGAATATGATCGTTTTTGGAGAATTCCTAATCTCTCAAACTTGAGGAACCCCTAATTTGAGGTTTTACAAATGTAAAAGCTAAACTCATTAGTTATCCACCGATTATCTATTTTCTAGATGGATAATGTGGTTCTAATTCATATTTGACCCGTTTTTAAAAAGTTCATTATCCAACTCATTTTTTAATGAATAATATGGGTGGTTAACTGTTTTCTCTTAACTATTTTTGTGACGACCCAAAGGGTCATCACCTGTTTTTTCACTCATTCCGTGCTTCTGAGGCCTTGAAAACCTAATTTTTACTTGCCTCGGTTTGCGTGCGCAGTCCGGGCGCGTAGCCGGAAAGATTATATGTTAAAGTCTGTAAAAAATTTCAAAATGTAGCTTTAAAATGATTAAAGTTGACTTTGGTCAATATTTTTGGTAAACGGACCCGGACCCATGATTTGACGGTCCCGGAGGCTCCGTAGAAAAATATGGGACTCGGGCATATGCCCGGAGTCGAATTCCGAGGTCTAGAGCCCGAGAAAAGAATTTTTCTGAAATTATTAAGGAAAATGGAAATGAAAATTGATTAAAAGATTGTGGTATCGGGCTCGTATTTTGGTTCCGACGCCCGGTACAAGTCTTATATATGATTTAAGCGCTTTCTGTAAAATTTGGTCGAAATCGGACGTCATTTGACGTGTTTCAAACTATAGGTTCCAAATTTGAAAGTTTATGAATTAGAAGAAAACCATGTGATTTGAGGTTTGATTCTATGTATATGATGTTATTTTGGCGATTTGATCGCACGGTTATAGTTCGTAGGATGTTGTTGAGTTAGTGTGTGTATTTGGTTAGGAGCCCCGAGGGCTCGGGAGTGTTTTCGGAGGTGTTCGGGGTGGTTTTGGACTTAGGAGATGTAGTAGATTTTCTACAATTTTTGCCCAGTTATTTGCTTCTTCGCGTTCGCGGCACTCAGCTCGCGTTCGCGTACCAGTGGGCTTTGGCTTCTTCGCGTTCGCGGACAAGTCCCCGCGTTCGCGTAGCCTTGGTTCCCCCTTCACCGCGTTCGCGAGCCCCCTCTCGCGTTCGCGTATAAGCAAATCCCGGACCCCCAGTTCATCCTTCTACGCGTTCACGACTAGTACCTCGCGTTCGCGATGCCTTGACTCCTTTACCCTTCGCGAACGCGGCCCCCTTCTCGCGAACGCGAAGGGCATTTTTGCCCAGTCATTTTAATACTTCAAAAACAGAATAGTTACGGGATTTTTCACCCAAAACACACGAACTCATCTTCTCCACTGCCCATAGGCGATCTTTAGAGCTCTTCTTCACCAAAGCTTCTTGGGTAAGTATTATCTAACTCGTTTTCTTCATTTTCTATTAACATTTATCAAATTCCTAGACTTAAGTCATGTAGTTCATGGTAAGAATTGGGGGAAAAGGGTAGAATTAGGGGTTTTTAATTTTTTTTGATTTAGACCTCGTTTTGGGGTCGAATTTAAAAACAAATTGTATATTCGGGTTCGTGGGGGAATGGGTAACATGGAATTGGTTCGAACCTCGTGTTTTGACCAAGCGGGCCCGGGGTCGATTTTGGAATTTTTGGAAGAAAGGTTGGGAATTCATATTTAGGCACTGGGTTTAGTTTGTTTAGCTATTATTAATATTTTAAGGTCATTATTTCATAGATTTGACCGAGTTGGAGCTGAATTCGAGGGATAAAGCTACACTAGAGGCTTGAGTTGATTTTTGGAGCATTTGAGGTAAGTGTTTGGTCTAACTTTGGCTTGAGGGAATAGGAGTAGGGTCTTATTTGCTATTTGCTATGTGTCGAGTACGGTGTATAGGCATGGTGACGAGTATCTATACACTGGTGTCTAGCATGACCGTATGTTATATTGAGATTATCCTGAATTGTTGTGATTCTTCCATGCTTATTTGATGATTACTATATACTGTAAAGAGCATGAGAAAGAGATTACGATTACTAAACTCCGTGGAGCAATGGCTCGAGTTGTGTTATGGATTGAGGAGGTATATGATATGAAATGACTCTTTGGAGCGGTGGCTCGGATGTTAAGTGAGTTATAAGTGAGAAGTATAGAAAAGAGAAAGAGTTGATGGTTACTCCCTTACCGGGACGTGTTATTGGTTTTGTTGATTTTCTCCCTTGCCGGGATTTAACTGTTTACTTGTGTTTCCCTTGCCGGGGTTTTCTATTACTGTTTGTCTATCCCCTCGCCCCCATTGGTTGTGACTGTTGATTGGGTGAGGTTGTGTTATTTATACATTGATCGGGTTGCACGCCGCAACAAAACTATATAATTGTGGATCGGGTTGCGCGCCGCAACAACACTATATTATTGTGGATCGGGTTACACGCCGCAACAACACTATATAATTGTGGTTTGGGTTGCACGCCGCAACAACACTGTATAATTATGGATCGGGGTGCACGCCGCAATAACACTGTCTATTTATGGATCGGGTTGCACGCTGCAACAGTGATAGCTGAGGATCGGGTTGCACGCCGCAACAGTATTGTATGTGATCGGATCGGGTTGCGCGCCGCAACAAGCTATAGCTTAATTGTGTTTACAAACCCAGCAAAATGGAAACAAACAGCAGTGATTTCCGCCAAAACCAACACAGCAAAATCAACAGCAATGAACAGTGCACTACAACCTTTAAACCATCTCTGAATCCAAAATAAGCTAGAAATCATTTGAAGGTTTCAGAACTGAAAGCCTAATTGCAGAACTGATCAATTTTTACCAAAAAATGCAGGAGTNCAGCACTTTTCTTCTACGCGTTCGCGTTTGCCTCCACGCGATCGCGATGACTTGCCCAGCTTACCCTTCGCGAACGCGGCCCCCTTCCCGCGAACGCGAAGGGCATTTTTGCCCAGTCATTTTAATACTTCAAAAACATAATAGCTACGGGTTTTTACTCAAATTTCACACGAGCTCTCTTCTCTCCCAAGCCTTAGGAAGCCATTGAAGCCCCCATTCTTCAAGACCACTTGGGTAAGTAATTTCCTACTTATTTCCTTCATTATCCTTCATTAATTAGTAAGTTTCTAAGCTTAAATCATATAATCTAGGGTTGAAATTGGGGGGAAAGGGTAGAATTAGGTCTTTTCAATTTTCTTTGATTTAGACCTCGTTTTGGGGTCGAATTTGAAAACAAATTGTATATTCGGGCTCGTGGGGGAATGGGTAACATGGAATTGGTTCGAACCTCGTGTGGGCCCGGGGTCGATTTTGGAATTTTTGGAAGAAAGGTTGGGAATTCATATTTAGGCATTGGGTTTAGTTTGTTTAGCTATTATTAATATTTTAAGGTCATTATTTCATAGATTTGACCGAGTTGGAGCCGAATTCGAGGGGTAAAGCTACACTAGAGGCTTGAGTTGATTTTTGGAGCATTTGAGGTAAGTGTTTGGTCTAACTTTGGCTTGAGGGAATCGGAGTAGAGTCGTATTTGCTAATTGCTATTTGTCGAGTACGGTGTATAGGCATGGTGACGAGTATCTATACACTGGTGTCTAGCATGACCGTGTGTCCTTATATTGAGATTATCCTGAATTGTTGTGATTCTTCCATGCTTATTTGATGATTTCTATATTCTGTAAAGAGCATGAGACAGAGATTACGATTACTAAACTCCGTGGAGCAATGGCTCGAGTTGTGTTATGGATTGAGGAGGTATATGATATGAAATGACTCTTTGGAGCGGTGGCTCGGATGTTAAGTGAATTATAAGTGAGAAGTATAGAAAAGAGAAAGAGTTGATGGTTACTCCCTTGCCGGGACGTGTTATTGGTTTTGTTGATTTTCTCCTTTGCCGGGATTTAACTGTTTACTTGTGTTTCCCTTGCCGGGATTTTCTATTACTGTTTGTCTATCCCCTCGCCCCCATTGGTTGTGATTGTTGATTGGGCGAGGTTGTGTTATTTATACATGGATCGGGTTGCACGCCGCAACAACACTATATAATTGTGGATCTGGTTGCGCGCCGCAACAACAATATATAATTGTGGATCGGGTTGCACGCCGCAACAACACTGTCTATTTATGGATCGGGTTGCATGTCGCAACAGTGACAGCTGAGGATCGGGTTGCACGCCGCAACAGTATTGTATGTGATCGGATCGGGTTGCGCGCCGCAACAAGCTATAGCTTAATTGTGTTTACTCCGGATTTAAGTTTCTGTTGGCTGTTCTATCCTTTATGTTTAGACTTCCTGTTTTAACTGTTGCCTCCCCACCGCATGTTTCCCCCTCCTTTTGTAACTGCTTATTTCCTGTTTATTTTCCGCAATATATTTCATAACTACACAGGTTTATCTGGTAGTCTGGTCTAGCCTCGTCACTACTTTGCCCGGGTTAGGCTAGACACTTACCAGTACATGGGGTCGGTTGTGCTGATGCTACACTCCGTGCATCTATTTGCACAGATTCAGGAGCAGCTTTTGGGCCTCAGCAGTAGGATTTGATCGAGAGCTGACTTCAGTCCAGGGACTTTCGAGGTATCCTAGCTGACGTTCCCAGGCCGTAGTCCCTTCTATGTTATTAGTTTGTTTTCCTTGTACCGAGACAAACATTGATGTACTTCTATTCATACTTGTTTTTATCACTCTTTAGTAGTTCGTGAGTTAGTGACACCAGTCTTGGGTAGAGAAATGTTAAACTTTCGCATTTGGTTTTCAGATATCTATGTTTTTAAGACTTCCGCTTTATTTTAAATGACTCGTATTATTATTATTGTTGAGATGTTATCAGAAAATGTTTTAACTACTTGGCTTGCCTAGCTCCGATAGTAGGCGCCATCACGACCCCCAATGGTGGGAAATCCGAGTCGTGACAATTTTGCTACCCCTGTAAACAACTAAACACACGTACGTAAGTCATTACGGTGTGTGTGCGTATGTGTATATATTACTACTCTTTAGAGATGGGAATCGAGAGGAGCTTCCGGTTCAAGTGAATTGACAAAAAAATCTAAGTCATTTTAGTTATTCCCTATAATACTCTTCCAGCTCAATATTTTTGCTAGGCATTCACAGGGTTATATATATATATATATATATATATATATATATATATATATATATATATATATATATATATATATATGCACAAAAGAGAGACTTCATGGTGGCTGCCACCGCATATACTTTGGAAGATACCATCTATTACACTCTCAGGTTCCACCTATAACTGCTTAACACTTCTGAGAAAATTAATTCTTATTATCAGCAGCTGCATTTGAAAAGAAGAATAGGAAGAGCTCAAGAATAAGTTCAACCATGGCGTGGTGGGTGGTTTTGCTAGCTTTTTTCATCGATAATATGAATGGGTAGGAATGACAATGTATAATTGGATGAATCAGGCATCAAAAAAGATTTATATCTTTCACAGGGCAACCTCAATCCTTTGGCAATGTTTAATTTCTTCATCTTCTTATTTTGGGTTTCAAGATCGAATGTCACAAGGGAAGCTGCATTATTTCTTTAGTTGTAATAGTCTTTAATTTTGCTACTGATCAAATCCACTTCAAAAAAGAATCTAGTCGAGAATGTAATACAACATTTTAATTTCTGGCATGAATTTCGTGTTAGTAAGTAAATATTGTGTGCAGTAGTCACTTTTTAAAGTGGTATTTACTTTTTATCCAGTATTTTTAATGCTTAGCAATAGTAGCCACTAGTCTATTAAAATTAATATGAAAAGACTGTGTTACTCTTTCGGCCTTTCTTCTATGTCTCTCCTCTAACGAAGATAGTTTAGGTTCCGCGCTTGGTCAGACGACCAGCAAAGATTTTAGTACTTTCTGTTTCCGCCTTGCTTTCAGTAGAAGTTGTGGATCTAGCAGCAGAGGTGCTCGTTTCTTGGCACGACCTCTTCATTTCGTTGTTCTTTTCTTCTTTTTAATTTGTGTTGGTTCTGGTTTGTGAGCTTCAGTAGTGAAATGAGTCGAATATACCAAGCCAATTCATATGGCCAGACAACGAGAAACCTTGTGCTAATGCTCGAGAACTTCAAGTACCACATATTGACTTAGGAGGAGTACTTTCAGGTGATCCTTTTGCAACAAAACAAGCAGCTACCCTTGTTAATGAAGCATGTCAAAAACATGATTTTTTTTTCTAGTTATTAACCATGGAATTGACAATAATCTCATTTCTTGGCACGTCCTCTTCAATTCGTTGTTCTTTTCTTCTTTTTAATTTGTGTTGGTTCTGGTTTGTGAGCTACAGTTACAAGTTCAAAAGTTAAGGATACTTGGTCCTGAACTTCGCGTTCCAAGTTCAAAAGTTAAGGACACTTAGTCCTGAACTTAGAGTTACAAGTTCAAAAGTTAAGGACACTTGGTCCTGAACTTAGACTAACAAGCTCAAAAGTTAAGGACAATAGGTCCTGAACTTACAGTTACAAGTTCAAATGTTAAGGACAATAGGTCCTGAAGTCCTGAACTTAGACTAACAAGCTCAAAAGTTAAGGACAATAGGTCCTGAACTTAGGCTAAGAAGCCCAAAAGTTAAGGACAATAGGTCCTAGACTTAGACTAACAAGCTCAAAAGTTAAGGACACTTGGTCTTGAACTTACAGTTACAAGTTCAAAAGTTAAGGACATGTAGTCCTGAAGTCCTGAAGTTAAGTTCAAAAGTTAAGGACATGTAGTTCTGAAGTCCTGAAGTTAAATTCAAAAGTTAAGGACATGTAGTCCTGAAGTCCTGAACTTAGAGTTCCAAGTTCAAAAGTTAAGGACATGTAGTCCTGAAGTCCTGAAGTTAAGTACAAAAGTTAAGGACATGAGCAGAAGGGTATTTTCGTCCGGGCAGTTAAAGTTTATTAAAGCAGTGGCTAAAGACTAAAGACATTTTAAACAGTGGCTTAAAAGTAAATACATGTGTTATTAATGGCTAACAGTGCACTTCCCCCTATTAGTAAGGGCAAGTGTAGAAAAAGCCATTTTAGGACCGTCTTTTAAAAAATAGCCGATTTTAAATAGTTTTAAAACTTTAGCCGTCTCGAAATCAAATTCAGACATGTAGAACTAAAGTTGATAATGGCGAAATTGAAATTTCAAACTTCATCCCTTCGGGTTTGAAGTTGACATTGCTAAAGCATAACTTCATACCAATTCGAACTTCATACCCGAAGATTTGAATTTAGGTTTGGCCAGTTTACAAATTCAAACATTCAAGCTGAAATTTAAAAGTTTCCAATCCAATGATATGAAGTTCGGAACTGTCAAATCCAATTTCATACACAAATATTTTAAGTAAGACATATAATCAGAGGTGGACCCAGGATTTGACTGTGACAGGGGCACCACTATATGTTAAATACTCGCAATAAAATTCGGTGTGCAACTAGATGCTAATTAGTAGCGATAAAATTCGGCGTGCAACTTGATGATTATGATCGATAACTTATTATCTAAGTATTAAAAAAAAGTTCTAAAGAAAAAAAAGACACCAAACAAAGAGAGATTTTTTCGCAAAATGGGTGCTACGGGAAGAAAAGGTGCTTGATTTATTAAGCCTATTTCAAATTTCAAAATTTTTCGTTTTTTCTCAAAGAAAAAAGGAGTCAGTGATCAAAAGGGTGGTCAAACTTTAAAATTATCAAAAACTTACACAGAAAAACCAAAATTAAGAGTACCTCTATTTACATTTTTTTTTTTAAAAATTATTTTAAATTTAAACAATTAAAAACTTTTATAATCGCCCTAAACCCAAAATCCCTAAATCAAGCCTGGGAGCTAGTAACTCAGTCACCGCGCACCTTAGTCCCTTCATTAAACAACATGCTTCCTAATAGAATTCTTCATTTGCCTTTTGAACACTGTAAATATAACTCTGTAACAATTAAATAGGTGGTACGAAAAGACATGTGAATTATAATTAGAATGCGATCTTTCTTCTCTTTTTCAATTGTAACGTAGCTTGGAGATACCATACCTTGGTATTATTATTTACTTTTTGCAAATTTTTCTTATTGATGATTATTGTATCGTGATGCCTCCTAAAGATGAAAAGCATAATTGTCAAATTGTATATCTAAATATACTTTGCAACCTTTTGGAAATGTAACTGATACAATTAATCGTAACGACTTGATCGGTCGTTTTGTGTAATTGTACCTCGTTACTCCTTTTATTACTTCACACTTATGTGTTTATGTTTTTATGACTTGCGCGGTTGATTAGTTTCGTTCCGGGAGGCTTTCGGGTTGATTTGGACCCTTGATTCTAGACTTAGAAGTTTAAATTTGAAAATGTTGACCAAACTTTAACTTTTGTGAAAACGACTCGGCCCGGAACTGTGTTTTTATGACTCCAATAGCTTTCGTATCGTGACTTCGGACTTGGGTGTATGCCCGATATTGATTTTGGAAGTCCGTTGGTTGATTTGTGTTGATTTGCCAAAATTTGGCAATTTTAAGTTGAAAATTTGACTGTATGTTGACTTTTAGCTATTGAGCTCGGAATTTAATTTTGGGACTCGGAATAGGTCCGTTATGGCATTTAGAACTTGTCTACAAAATTTGGCGTCATTCGAAGTTGAATTGATAGGAATCGGACGCGTAGTTGTAATTATAGAAGTTCTTAAAATCCTCTTTGGAAATCATGCGTTTTAGAGTTCAATTCGAAGTTTTAGATGTTATTTTTGTGTTATGATCGCACTAGAGATTTTGTATGATGTTTTTAGACTTGTGTGGATGTTTGGTTTTGTCACGACCCGGATTTCCCACCCTCGGGAGTCGTGATGGCGCCTACTCGTAGAAGCTAGGCAAGCCACGATCTTAGAAATCATTAACTCTTTTTGTTTTTAATTCCTTTTTAACCAATTAAATTAACGGAAATAAACAAATAAATTACAACGGGATATGAAGTTTAGCGAAAGTCTTAAATAAAATATAAAACAAAAACTTCCTGAAGACCAACACGTGTCTCTAACCAGAACCTGGTGTCACAACATCCACGGACTGTCTAAGATTACTACAAATAAGTGTTTGAAAGAAAAGAACATAGTCTGTCTCGAGTACAAATGACAACAGAACATAAAAACTGAAAGAAAAGACGCCAGGCCTGCGAACGCCAGCAGGGCTACCTCGGAGTCTCGGACTGAAGGATAGCTCCCAATCTACTGCTGATGACCAAAAGCTACTCCGGGACCTGGATCTGTGCAAAAGAGTACAGAGTGTAGTATCAGCACAACCGACCCCATGTGCTGGTAAGTGCCTAGCCTAACCCCGGCGAAGTAGTGACGAGGCTAGACCAGACTACCACATAAACTTGTGCAATTATATAATATACAGCGGAAACAAGGCAGAAATAAACAAATAAGGATGGGAGGGGGAAACATGTTGCGGGGAGGTAACAGTTCCGAATAAAGCACCAAGTAAGGAAAGGAACAAAATAACTACAATGTCAACAAGAAGCAGAAATCAAACAAGTGCACGGCATCACCCTTCGTGCTTTTACTCTCGTCATCACCAAGCAATAATATAATGAAAACGTGCACGGCATCACCCTTCGTGCTTTTAATCTCTTTCCTCACCAAAGCAATTAGAATAATAAAATGTGCACGGCATCACCCTTCGTGCTTTTACTCTCTTTCCTCACATATAATCAATAGAATTGGCACGGAATGGTACATCGTGCGGCACGGCATCACCCTTCGTGCTTTTACTCTCTTTCCTCACCAAGGCAAACAATGCACGGCATCACCCTTCGTGATTTAACACGCATCCTCACCCAAACAACAATCACAAACAAGGGCAAGGGAAATAAACAAGAACATATAGGAATCCCGGCAAGGGAGCAACAATTAAACAATTAAATCCCGGCAAGGGAACAACAATTAAGTAATTAAATCCTGGCAAGGGAATATTTCAATAACTCTTTCTCTATCTTTCAAATTTACTTCATAACTCGCTTTACCACTTGAGCAAATGCTCCAAAGGGTTCAACCATCTCATATACTTTCACAATTCACAATATAACTCGAGCCAATGCTCCAAGATGTTCAAAAGTCTCAATTCCTTCCACAAACCTTTCACAACAACTAGAAATCATCACCAAAGCATGAAGAATACAATGAAATCAAGATATTCACAATATAAAGACTCACGGTCATGCTAGACACCAACGTATAGATACTCGTCACCATGCCTATACGTCGTACACAACTAATACCACATAGCAAATAGGACCCAACTCCTAATCCCTCAAGCTAAGGTTAGGCCAAACACTTACCTCGATGTCTTGAACACAACTCAAGTCTCAATTATAGCTTTACCCCTCGATTCCACCGCCAATTCGCTCGTATCTAATCACAAATTACTTAATTACATCAATAAACACTAAATGAATCAACCCTAATGCATGAAAATGAGTTTTCCAAAGTTTTACCCAAAAAGTCAAAAATCGCCCCCGGGCCCACGTGGTCAAAACCCGAGGTTCGAACCAAAACCCGATTACCCATTCCCCCATGAACTCAAATATATAATTTGTTTTGAAATCGGACCTCAAATCAAGGTCCAAATTCCCAATTTTTGAAAAACCTAGGTTCTATCCAAAACACCCAATTTCCCCCATGAAAATCTTTGATTTTAGGTTGAAATCATGTTAAAAGATGTTAATAATTGAAAGAAATGAGTAAAAACTAACTTACAATTGATTTGGAAGAAGATTGTTCTTGGAAAAATCGCCCAAAGGAGTTGTGTTTTGAAAATGGTGTAAAAATGACTTAAAAATCGGCTAAGTATAGAAAATTGCAGGTCTCTGATATGGGAAATGCGAACAGGGGTTCACAATTGCGAACCCCGACCTCTGCAGATGTGGGAAATGCGAAACAGGGTTCGCATTTGCGAACCCTTCATAATTCCCCAGATTTTGCATTTGCGAATCAATAGTCGCAATTGCGACTTTGCATTTGCGAAAAGGCAGCTCGCATTTGCGGGGAAGAGTGGCCTGGGCTGGCTTCGCATTTGCGATCCATCCTTCGCATTTGCGAAGCCTGCCGGCCTGAACACAACAGCAAATTTTTAAGTTCAAAATGCACCACGTGGCCTATCCAAAACTCACCCGAGCCCTCGGGGCTCCAAACCAAATATACACACAACCTCAAAAACATCATACGGACTTATTCGTGCGATCAAATCGCCAAAATAACATCATAAACATCGAATTAAACCTCAAAATCCAGGAATTCTTTCAAACTTCATAAAACATCAAATTTTCCAATTTAGGTCCAAATCACGTCAAACAACGTCCGTTTTCAACCAAATTTCACAGGAAGGACTTAAAACATATATAAGACCTGTACCGGACGCCGGAACCAAAATAAGGGCCCGATACCATCGCTTTCTAATCTGATTTCATTTTCAATTTTCTTAAACAATTTCAGAAAATAATTTTACTAAAAAATTCATTTCTCGGGCTTGGGACCTCGGAATTCGATTCCGGGCATACGGCCACGCCCCATATTTTCCTACGGACCCTCCGGGACCGTCAAATCACGAGTCCAGATTCGTTTACCCAAAACGTTGACCAAGGTTAAATTTATTCATTTTAACATCAAAACTTAGCATTTTTCACAGAATTTCATATTTAAGCTTTCCGGCTACGCGCCCGGACTGCGCACGAAAATCGAAGTGACTCTAAATGAGGTTTTCAAGGCCTCGGAGACACAGAATTCAATTAAAAACAGGAGATGACCCCTTTGGGTCGTCACAGGTTTGGAGCTCCGAGGGCTCGGGTAAGTTTCGGACGCTTAGGGGAGTGTTGTTGGAATTTAAATTGCTGGTTTCTGCACAGGCCTCAGATCTCGCAAATGCGAGGTCTCAGTTCGCATCTGCGAAGTGTGCTGGGAATGAGCTAGTTCGCATTTGCGATCGCTTTGGTCGCAATTACGAAGGTTCAGGGTTCGCGATTGTGAACTTTTTATCGTAATTGCGACGATAGCAGAGATGGGAGGGTCTTCGCATATGCGAGAGATTCTTCGCATTTGCGGGGTTCGCCAGGTCGCAAATGCGACATCTGCGACTGGACAAATAGCTGAGGGACAGGATTTTTGAGTTCATTCTCTCATTTTTGAACCCTAGACTCAGTAGGAGACGATTTGGACAGGGGGATTATCACCTACAAATATTGGGTAAGTGATCCTAATCTATTTCTAACCATATTCCATCAACTTATCTTAGATTTTAACATCAAAATCATGTGAATCAAAGTAGAAATTTATGAAATTTTGTCAAGTTTTTAAAAAATAAGAAGTTGAATTTTGAGAGTCGATTTGGACTCGGAGTTTGAAACTAATCACATATATGAACTCGTGGGGTCATGGGTGAACGGGATCTACCATTAGGCCCGAGTTTTGACCTGGCGGGCTCCGGGTTGACTTTTGTTGACTTTTTGGAAAAGTGTGAAAATCATAACTTTATCTATTGCAATTGAATTCCCTAGCATTTTTGGTGATATTGAGTCGATTTTTGTTAGATTTGAGCCGTGTGGAGGCGGATTTTAAGGGAAAAGTTATTTCCAAGTGTTGAATTGGCCTAGTAGAGATAAGTGTCTTGCCTAACTTCGTGTGAGGGAACTACCTCTTAGAATTGGTATTTCTTGATTCAACTGTGCTAAGAGAAATCTGTGTACGCAAGATGACGAGTGGGTACACGGGTTGTATGTAGTATTTGACCACTTTAGGCTACTTAGACTATTTCATGCTTTAATTGAAATGTCATAGTATGTTCTAAATTCTCATAGTCAAATCATCCTTAATTGTGTTAGATTATCCTTAAATACCTTAGTTCACTTGTGTGGTATTTGTTCTACATCCTACTTGCTAACTTGCCCCTCTATTTTTATATGATATTTCTTCATTGCTAATTATCATTGTTTGAATTAATTGTTCATGTTTTCCCCTTTACTTGTTGACTCCCATTATTTGAGATTTAATGCTGAAGATTAATTCCTCTATTGTGAGCTAGTCTTATCTAATATCGTGGTTATGCATTATTTTCCCATTATTGAGTTATTTGATGTTGGATTTGTGAAAGTCGTTAATACGTTGAGGCGATACTGGCTATTGTTGAAACATCCATCTAATTAAGCATTTTCCATACATTATTGTTGTTGGTATTCTTGTATATGTTGTGGTGGAGCCATGGGCTATTACTGTGGAAACATTGATATTGTTGTTGTTGTTGTTGTTGTTGGCGAGTTGTGATATGTGGGCACTTGTGGTGCGAGTTGTTATTGTGATATGATAATGATGTGCATGCGGCAATATAAGGCTTGGGTCGATGTGAATGCGGCGGTATAAGGTGGGATTTATGTGTGTGATTGCTCGTAGGGGAAATACGTGAAGCCACGCGATGTCATAAGGTGGGCTAAAGTGCGTGTAGCTATTTTAGGAAAACTAATTTCAAAACATATTTTCAAATGTAAGTCTCACACTGCGGTATAAGGAAAGATTGTGATTGAAAATTGAGAAAAGGGAATACGAGGTGGTACCTCAGTTGTGATTCTTGATTATACGAGTTGGTACCTCGGTTTTGATTTCATTATACACGAGGCGGTACCTCGATGTAATTTTTGCTAATTATTTCACGTTGCAAAGTGTTTTGGTGGAAAATATATCTGTTATTTCATTCCTTAGTGTTCTATCAAGTGTTGTCCGTACATGATCATTGTAGTCCTTTAGTTGCTCCTTTTATACTACTCCTAATGTTGATTTTCCGGTATTAGATCATGTTATCATCTTGATCCGCATTAGTTGTTTTCTTACTTTCCATCTTATATCCGTATTTCATTTTATACTATCTATTTCATATCCTAGTAGGTGTCTTGACATGGCCTCGTCACTAGCCTACTGAGGTTAGACTTGATACTTGCTGGGTACCGTTGTGGTGTATCATACTATGCTTCTGCACATCTTTTTATGTAGATCCAGGTACGTCTGCTCGTGCCGGTAGATAGAGATTATGACTCGGTTCCACCGGTTTTGGTGTGTGCAGTGTGAGACTCGGTTTTCGGAAGGTTTTTATCTATTGTTCAGTTATTTTTCGCAATTTTTTAATTCATATCTGTTTAGTTTTCATTATTGTTAGGCTTACCTCGTCGTAGAGACTAGATCATCACGACATCCTACGGAGGAAAATTGAGGCCGTGACATTAATGTGTTTGTCTTTAGAAGATGCTATGAGAGAACAAGAAAATTATCCAATAAATAATTAAGTTATAAGTGATGCAGACTTTCAGAATTATTGCTCAATCTAATAGATTTGAGAAAACACAAGAATTTGATACCCCTAAACATAAATTTAATAACGTTATATACCATCTTCTGGCCCTGCATTCATGATTTATAGGTTAATTAGCTTGGAATTGATCCTGAATGAAGGGTAAAAAGGTGGTAGATAAATTTATGGGTATCGAGTTTTTATATGCTGTCAAATCTATTAGATTAAGCGTCAATGCCAACGGTGTTCCCCCTTTATATCTCCCTATATTTGATAAAATACTTAACCTCACAATATCTTATAAACACAAACATATTAGAATTGCATCAATTAAATCCCCTAGTACGTTGCTAAAGATATCCAAATATATAATTAGGGGCATACATAGGTCGGGTTGATTCGGATTTTATAATTATCAAACCAAACCAATTGTGTCGGGTTATTAAATCTAAAGACCAAACCAAACCAATAAAACTCGGGTTTTTCGCTCTCGGGTTTACTCGGCTTTTCGGGTTATTCGGGTTTTTTCGGGGTTTTTTTCCGGTAAAATCTTCGTAGAATAAAACATGTAAATTGTGCTCAAAATATTTCTTTAATCCTAGTAAGATACAACTATATAAAGTGTTTTTCAATAGTACAAAATATGAGATGTGTCATCGCATTATCCTAAAATATTCAACAACAAAGACAATAGAATTATGTAATATAAATATTGCTAATTAAAAGGGCATAATAAAAATAAAAAAATAATCTAAAAGTACTAAGTCATGCTAAAATAAGTAGACTAATAAGAGAATATTAATTACATGACTAAACGCTAAAGAAAAAATAAAAATAGGTTATGCATTTTTATCTAATTATTGCAAAACAAAAAATAGATATTCCGATACATTCCCGTTCGTAGTATTGAATGTCTTTTGTTAGAATTAGTATTGATTTGGTTTTGGTTTGGGCTTTTGTTAGCATTATTTATTTTACTTATGTTAATGGGTATAAAACTTATTGGAACATTCAAAAGTTCTAAGTCCAGCCTTGAAATAATACCTTAAAAGATAAACTTATGAAAATTTTAACAAAATATTTATAAATTACATCACAATAAGTATATTTATATATTAAATATATCTAAATTTCTATATATGTAATGTCGGGTTGGTTTGGTTTCGGTTTGACTTTCTTTAGTTAAAACCAAACCAAACCAATTATGGTCCGGATTTTTTTTTCCAACACCAAACCAAATCAAACAAAATCATAGCCGGGTTATTTTTCGCGGTTTCACTCGGATTATCGGATTGGTGCGATTTGTCGGTTTCCTTTGTACCCCTAAATTATAACTTGACAACTATATTTTTCATCGCGAAGCATCATAAAACATTAATAACAAATAATAATCCACTAAATATAAATAAATAATAATAATGTCAAAGTAAGATTTCTCCAAACTACATTACATTTGAAATAATTAAAAAAAGGTGCATTCTATCTAACAGTCGTATGTCTTCTCTTAACACCTTATCGTGATGCTCCAACTGGTTACTTACTCGAAAGTGCTTTCTATTAGAATATTATGATATCTCGGACCAACTTAACCATTGAATACAAAATGACAAAATTGAACTATATTTAACTATATCGGTAAAATGTGTAATGAGATTAATCTAGGATAAAAGCATATGACACCTTTAAAAGGAAGTTTGTTTGAGATATAGAGATTGAGTAGTTTATCCATATGAAAAGAGAAGGAGAATAATAAGAATATCAAAAACATCTATCTTTAGTTTGGCATTACATATCAATTAATGTTCCCTATTCTGATTGTTCAGCTTTTGTATTATATTTATATGTATAAGAGACTCAATAAACATAGTCTGAAACGTTAATCTTGTAAAAGAGCATTGACCACATTTAAGTTAATTCTTCTGTTTACAAAATCCCAGTGAAGAAACACAAATATCCAAATTTCACGAGAATACAAGCAAATCAAAAAAACATCCAGAACTTACAACTTCATGCATTTGCATTGCTTCATCTGTATTGGGAAAAATATATCGAATTAATTATGTGGTGACATGTCATGACACGTGGATTGGTAAAGGAATGTCAATTGGCAAAGAGTAGATGAAGAGGCACGAGCTTTAGCAGGCACGGGCAAAGATCCAAGAAAGCCAAAAGGGATAGGTGCTCGAACCTCTTGATATTCTGAGGAGGCATCAGAAGAGTGAACCTAAATAGCAAAAGGAGTATAGATACGTATTATTGGAAATTAATAGGCATTAATTACAGAAAATGTTACAGAATCTATATTAAATCAGTTACGATTGCCAATTATAACGTTACATTAAATGACATTAATTGTCCATAAAGACTCAATTATGAAAAGAGAAAAACGTATTACTTAGAAATAGCTATAAAAGGTGAAGAATGAACATTTGTAAGGACACGAAATACTTTTGGAATATACTTATTTATTTTGCTTTTTATTCAGCTTTTATTTACATCAATTATTCCTATTTCTACTTGGTTATCAGTAACCCGAGTTCTTCTAAAATAAGCTTTGACCGAAATCCCATTTTTTGGTTAAACAAATTGGTTCCGTTACCGGGAATCTGATAATCTATTCCTTCCTAAATTAACCTTTTTGTCAACTCAATCATGTCAAATGTCAATGACAACAATCAAAGAGACCGTCAACTCGAGGAGAATCAGCAAGGTGATGGAACCCCGATCCCTTCCCCAAGAAATTCACCTCGACAATCTCGAGAAGGAACTCCTGATGGATCTCAATCAAATGCAAATGATCAATTGGAAAATGATGAGGCTATCAACGAAGCCTTGCAAAAGTTAATCGCTCAACAGGTCAGCAAAGCTCTTGAGGCTTTCGCTAACCAACTACCAGTTATACCACCAACATCAACTCCAAACACCAACACCTTAGAAAATCCATGCTCAGGACTCGTTAACTGAGGCAGTGGGGGAACCCCTAGCGAATCTCATGACGGAGGGTCAGGTAACCCAATTAATTCTGATTTACAAACTTTAATACTAACTTTGCAGAAACAGTTCAAGGAACAAAGCGATCGCATAGAGCAAATACCTGGAGTACCGTCTCTAATCAAGGGGATAGATATTGACAAATACTCACAACAACCTTAAAAGCCAAGTGCTGCTCCTTTACCAATACCGAAGAAATTTAAGATGCCCGATATCCCAAAATACGATGGTACCACCGATCCACGAGATCACGTAACTGCTTTCACAATCGGGGTAAAGGCAACGACTTGCCCAAGCAGGAAATTGAATCAGTTTTGGTCAAAAATTCGGAGAAACACTCACTAAGGGAGCATTAACATGGTACTCTCTTTTACCTGAAAATTCTATAGATTCTTTTGCTGAACTTGCATATTCATTCATCAAAGCACACTTGGAAGCTCAAAAAGTTGAGAAAAGAATGGAGGACATTTTTAAAATAAAGCAAGGAGATACGGAGCTGCTCAGGGAATTCGTAGACAGGTTCCAGCGTGAAAGGATGATGTTGCCACGTGTACCAGATAACTGGGCAGCGATGGCATTTGCCAACAATCTAAACGAAAAAAAGTTCAGAAGCCACGAGGCGACTCAAGGAAAGCCTACGAGAATTTCCAGCTATAACTTGGAATGATGTTTGTAACAGATACAGCACGAAGCTGCGGATAGAAGAGGATACCATCATTCAATCTCAAAGGGATGAAAAGATAAGTTCAAGGCGAGCTGAAACTGAAAAAAGGTCCGGTAAAAATAGGTACGAACCTTACATGGGACCAACAGGAAAAGACTCACGATCAAAACAGGATAACCCCAGGTACGATCATAGACCAAGAGATAGGGAGTCGGGTTCATCATCAAGGTTCGAAAAAGAATGAAACACATGAGAAACACGTGGTGAGAAGCTCTAAGGCAAAGATCGGCGGTTACAGTTTTAATGTAAGCACGTCCGAATTGGTGACTATTTTGAGGAGCATGGGCGACAAGGTACGCTGGCCAAAGAAATGAGATCAAATCCAAACAGGCGAAATCCTGATTATTGGTGCGAGTTTCACCATGATCACGGTCACAAAACGGCGAATTGTAGATTGCTGCAAGGTGAAGTTGAACATTTATTGAAGCAAGGGTATCTAACTGAATTATTTAGTGAAAAAGGAAAGCAGACATATATGAAAAACAGACAGGAGCCCCCAAAACCCCCTTCACCAAAAAGGACTGTTAATGTCATATGTGGGGGAGAAGAAATCAATAGCGTAACAGCAGCCAAGAAAGTTTCAAAAATTAAAGTCACATATGGGAAGCGAGTTCGACGTGTTTTGGAAGAAGAAAGTATTACATTTGATGATGCAGATGCAAATGGCGTACTAACCACACACAATGACGCATTGGTAATATCTTTACTTGTACATGATACTAATGTGAAACGAGCTTTGATTGATCCAGGTAGCTCTGTGAATATCATTCTATTAAGAGTGGTAAACAAAATGCAAGCTGAAGATAAGCTGATACCCAAGGCGCACACCTTATCTGGTTTTGACAACTCGAGCGTTGTAACAAAAGGGGAGATAATACTCACCACATTAGCAGAAGGAGTTGTCAAAGACACGAAATTTCAGGTGGTAGAGATGGACATGGCTTACAATATGATTCTCGGTAGACCATGGATTCACGAAATGGATGTTGTGCCATCTACCCTGCACCAAGTTATTAAATTCCCTTCACAATGGGGAATACGACAAATACGTGGTGACCAGCAAGCGTCCAGGAGCATCAATTCCGTAGCAGATTCAAGCGCAAAAATGAAGAAAAATAGCAATTACAGAACTCAGTTGAGGATGATGCAACACAATCTCAACTGAACACGGAACAATAGATGTAGACTCAAGGCCCGATACCATCCAAGAGCCAGAGGAAAACTAAAACATCAAAACAACAATTGAGGAATTGGAACCGTAGTACTATTCGCATCCATGCTTGAGAAGAAAGTCTACCTTGGGGCCAACCTTAGCCAGGAAATGAAAGCTAAGTTGACTGAATTTTTGAAAACTAACGTGGATTGTTTTGCCTGGTCCCATTCTGATATGACAGGGATACCTCCGGAAGTGATGACCCACAAGTTAAATGAAGATCCATCATATCCACCTGTCAAACAAAAGAAAAGAAAGCAAGGATCTTTCAAAAATCAGGTGATTCAAGATGTGGTACAAAAGCTTTTAAAAATTGGGTTCATCCGCGAGGTAAAATATCCAAATTGGTTAGCTAATACAGTAGTGGTACCTAAAAAGAATGGTAAGTGGCAATTTTGTGTAGATTATACTGATCTAAACAAAGCTTGTCCTAAAGATTCTTTTCCATTACCGCATATAGATCAACTAATTGATGCCACTGCAGGACATAAATTGTTAAGTTTTTTAGACGCATATTCAGGGTATAATCAAATCAAAATGGATCCCATAGACGAGGAAAAAAAACTTCATTTATAACAAACAGGAGAACTTACTGTTATAAAGTAATGCCATTTCGTCTCAAGAACGCTGGAGCCACATATCAAAGGTTGGTGACTAAAATGTTTCAAGAACACTTAAGGAAAACCATGGAAGCCTACATAGATGATATGCTGGTCAAGTCACAACAAGCAAGGGATCATATCCAACACTTGTCTGATACATTTTAGATTCTCCGTAAATTTAACATGAAGCTAAACCACGAAAAATGTGCATTAGGAGTTTCGTCAGGTAAGTTCTTGGGATTTCTTGTTTCTAACTGTGGCATTGAAGTAAATCCCGCGCAGATTAAAGCTATTAAGGAAATTCCTGATATACTTACAAGTAAAAAAGAAGTACAGAGACTGACGGGGAGAATAGCAACCTTGGGAAGATTTATTTCCAAATCATCAAAAAAATACTTCAGGTTCTTTTCAGCTCTAAAAAAGCAAGATCAGTTCGAATGGTCTGAGGAATGTCAGCAAGCGCTTAAAATTTTGAAAATATACTTGTCAAATCCACCGTTGCTCGCGAAGCCAAAAGACAGGGAGAAACTACTCATCTACCTTGTTGTTTCGGAAGTAGCGGTAAGTGCTGTTTTAGTTCGTGAAGACCAAGGTAAACAATCTCCAATTTATTATGTTAGCAAGTCATTATTAGATGCTGAGACTCGGTATCCTCATCTAGAAAAACTTGCACTTGCATTAATTATGGCATCTAGGAAATTAAGACCTTATTTTCAATGTCATCCCATCTCTATAGTAACTGCTTACCCCCTACATAATATACTACATAAACAAGAGTTATCAGGTAGATTAGCAAAGTGGGCCATAGAACTAAGTGAATATGACATTACGTATCAACCTAGAACAGCAATAAAGTCGCAGGTGTTAGCAGATTTTGTGGCAGATTTTAGCCAAAGGATGCAACTAGAAGCAGAAAAAGAACTACAAGTATTCAATGGGTCTAATCCGGGAACTTGGACTTTGTTTACTGATGGTTCTTCAAATGTAAAAGGGGCAGGTCTAGGTATTGTTTTGGTACCACCTACGGGAGAAACCATACGACAAGCCATAAAATGTCACCCTATTACTAACAATGAGACAGAATATGAAGCTGTGATTGCAGGTTTAGAACTGGCACACGAGCTTGGCATAGAACAGATCGTAATCAAAAGCGATTCACAGCTCGTAGTTAACCAAATACTGGGGACTTACACAGCCAGAGAGGCAAGAATGCAGCAATACCTGGAAAAGGCACGTGATCTGGTTAGGCAATTCCAAACCTGGAAAGTCGCGCAGGTATCAAGAGAGGAGAATGTCGAGGCAGACCCCCTAGATAATCTTGCATCTGCTGCAGAAGTAACAAATGATGAAAATATTTCTGTAATTCATTTATTTCATTCAGTACTTGATCAAGATAAAAACAAGGTAAATTTCAATAATTTAACCTGGGATTGGAGGAACGAGATTGTCACTTTTTTGCAGTATGGAATATTACCTGAAGATAAGAAAAAGGCTCAAGCACTTCGCAAAAAAGCTGCTCGATATTGTTTAAAGCAAGGCAATCTTTATCGTAAAATGTTCGGTGGTCCTCTAGCAAGATGCCTCGGGCCTTCTCAAACAGAATATGTAATGAGAGAAATACACGAGGGACATTGTGGAAATCACGTAGGAGGAAGATCTTTAGTAAAAACCATGATTAGAGGCGGTTATTATTGGCTAAAAATGGAAGAAGACGCGGAAAATTTTGTGGCTAAATGTGACAAGTGCCAAAGACACGGTAACAACATGCATAGACCTGCTGAATTATTACATTCAGTCATTGCACCTTGGCCCTTTATGAAATGGGGGATGGATATCGTGGGTCCACTACCGCAAGCCAAAGGCAAGGTAAGATTTTTGCTCGTACTTACTGATTACTTTACTAAGTGGGTAGAAGCAGGAGCTTTTAAACAGGTACGAGAAAAAGAGGTTAGAGATTTCATTTGGCGAAACATCATATGCCGATTTGGGATACCAAAGGAAATCGTATGTGATAATGGCCCGCAACTTATAGGCACGCAAATTACAGAATTCTTTCAAAGTTGACAAATTAAAAGGATAACTTCAACGCCTTACCATCCGGTGGGTAATGGGCAAGCTGAATCAACAAATAAAGTCATTATCAATAACTTGAAGAAAAGGTTGGAGGATTCCAAAGGCAAATGGCCAGAAGTGTTACCTGGGTTCTAGTGGGCTTATCGAACAACCACAAAAACAAGTATGGGAGAAACAGCGTGCTCACTTGTATATGAAGCTGAAGCTTTAATTCCAGTTGAGATAAGGGAGCCAAGCATGAGATATACACAAGCTACCGAGGAATCAAATGAAGAGGAGATGCGAGTAAACCTGGATTTACTTGAAGAAAAAAGGGAAGCTGCGTTAATAAGGATGGCAGCACAAAAGCAAGTTATGGAACGATACTACAACCGGAAAGCTCGTCTCAGATATTTTAAGATTGGGGACTTCGTACTTAAGAAAGTTTTCCAATCCACGAGGGTAGATAATGCAGGAAAGTTAAGTCCGACTTGGGAAGGACCTTATAAGATTCATGGAATCGCAGGAAAAGGAGCATATGAGCTTGAAACATTGGATGGCAAGATTCTACCCTCAAATTGGAATGCTGTTCATTTGAAGAGATATTATTTCTAAGGAAAAGAAATACCCACGAGCAGGTATCCTTATTAATTATTTTTATTTTTGAATTATTTAAATTTTACTAATGATTTTAGATGATAGGCAAAAATCTAGCCCGTACTAAATGATGACTTACGACCTGCAAGACACGCGGAAAGAACATAATTCCCGGTCTAGGGTTACAACTATTCTGATGGAAATTTAAAAGGGTTAAGCAGTCTTCATCTAAAATCGTACCTCCGAGTCCCGTTTGTTTTTCCTTTTCAGGAAAAGGACCACATGGGAGGAATAGTCAAGTGCTCGACATTTCATACTTCAAAGCTCAAACACTTGGGGGACTATTGTCACGACCCGAATTTTCCACCCTCGGGAGTCGTGATGGCGCCTACTCGTAGAAGCTAGGCAAGCCACGAACTTAAAAATCCTTAAACTCTTTTGTTTTCAATTCCTTTTTAACCAATTAAATTAACAAAAAATAAGCAATTAAATAACAGTGGAACATGAAGATTAGCGGAAGTCTTAAATAAATATAAAACCGAATCATCCCAACGACCAACACATGCCTCTAACCAGAACCTGGTGTCACAACATCCACGGACTGTCTAGGATTACTACAAATAAGTGTTTGAAAGGAAAGAACATAGTCTGTCTCGAGTACAAATGACAACAGTACATAAAAACTGATAGAAGAGACTCCGGGCCTGCGGACGCCACGGAGTCTCGGACTAAAGGATAACTCCCGATCTACTGCTAATGACCAAATGCTGCTCCGGGATCTGCACACAGTGCAGAGTGTAGTATCAGCACAACCGACCCCATGTGCTGGTAAGTGTCTGGCCTAACCCCGGCAAGGTAGTGACGAGGCTAGAGCAAGACTCAGATAAACCGGTGCAGTTATATACTATATGGCGAAAAAATAAACAGGTAATAAGCAGTTCAAAAGGGAGGGGGTACATGCTTCGGGGAACAATATCAAACTAATGGAAACCAAGTAAATATATGAAAGAACAATACAGTATCTACAACAATACAATAACACTACTGTTGCGGCGTGCAACCCGATCCAATATTATAACTGTTGCGGCGTGCAACACGATCCAATATAATATCTGTTGCGGCGTGCAATCCGATCCAATATTTTATATATATATATATATATATATATATATATATATATATATATATATATATATATATATATATATATATATAACTGTTGCGGCGTGCAACCCGATCCAATATCATATAAACTGTTGCGACGTGCAACCCGCTCCAAATATACAGCCTACATTGATCATGACAACAGTCCCGGCAAGGGATTAACCATAAAATTATACTATCCCGACAGGGGAATTCAACAGTTCAAGTATATACGTCCCGGCAAGGGAGAATCAACTATAACCAATCTCAATTCAACTCCTAAACATCTCAGTTATCACCATTTCTAACTCATAAGTAACTTCCACGAAAATAAACTAAGTCTTTGCGCAATACCACGGATTTACTCACTATTGCAACCATAATATCATTCAAGAATACAACAAGTATCAATTTAAGACTCACGGTCATGCTCGACACGAAGGTATAGATACTCGTCACCATGCCTATACGTCGTACTCAACAAGAAACAAGTAGCAAATATGACTCAACTCCTAATTCCTCAAGCTAAGGTTAGACCGAACACTTACCTCGATGCCTCGAACACAACTCAAGTCTCAATTATAGCTTTACCCCTTGATTACACCGCCAATTCGCTCGTATCTAATCACAAATTACTTAATTAAATCAATAAGTGCAAAATGAATCAACCCCAATGCATGAAAATGAGTTTTCCAAAGTTTTACCCAAAACGTCAAAAATCGCCCCCGGGCCCACGTGGTCAAAACCTGAGGTTCGAACCAAAACCCGATTACCCATTCCCCCACGAACTCAAATATATAATTTGTTTTGAAATCGGACCTCAAATTGAGGTCCAAATCCCCAATTTTTGAAAA
>NW_017670277.1:51711-53644 GCF_001879085.1 Nicotiana attenuata
TGAAAGCCTAGGTCTACCAAACACCCAATTTCCCCCATGAAAATCTTTGATTTTAGGTTGAAATCATGTTAAAAGATGTTAATGATTGAAACAAATGAGTAAAAACTAACTTACAATCGATTTTGAAGAAGACTTGTTCTTGGAAAATCGCCCAAAGGAGTTGTGTTTTGAAAAAGATGTGAAAAATGGTTCAAAATCGGCTAAGTATAAAAAAAAATGCAGGTCTCAGTTATGGTAAATGCGAACAGGGGTTCGCAATTGTGAACCCCGACCTCTGCAGATATGGAAATTGCGAAGCTTAGTTCGCATTTGCGAACCTTTCTAAAACTCCGGACCTTCGCATTTGCGAGATCGGTGTCGCATTTGCGACATATGCATCGCATTTGCGATCACTGGCCAACATGGAAGCTTTCGCATTTGCAAAGAAAATTCTCGCATTTGCGAGCCAGGCTTCGCATTTAGGTCAGTTCATACCAGCAACTTATAAGTTCAAAAATGCACCCCGTGTCCTATCCAAAACTCACCCGAGCCCTCGGGGCTCCAAACCAAATATACACACAACCTCAAAAACATCCTACGGACTTATTCGTGCGATCAAATCTCCAAAATAACATAATAAACATCGAATAAAACCTCAAAATCCATGAATTCTTTCAAACATCATAAAACATCAAATTTTCCAATTTAGGTCCGAATCACGTCAAACGACATCCGTTGTTCACCAAATTTCACAGAAACGTCATAAATCATATATAAGACCTGTACCGGGCGCCGGAACCAAAATGCGGGCCCGATACCATTAGGTTCTAATCAAATTTCATTTCAAAACCTTATAAACAATTTCAGAAAACAATTTCTTTCAAAAATTCATTTCTCGGGCTTGGGACCTCGGAATTCGATTCCGGGCTTACGCCCAAGTCCCATGTATTCCTACGGACCCTCCGGGACCGTCAAATTACGGGTCTGGGTCTGTTTACCCAAAACGTTGACCAAGGTCAAATTAATTCATTTTATAGTCAAAGCTTATCATTTTTCACACAGTTTCTCATTTAAGCTTTCCGGCTACGCGACCGGACTGCGCACGCAAATCGAGGTGACTCTAAATGAGGTTTTCAAGGCCTCGGAGTCATAGAATTAATTTAAAACAAGTGATGACCGTTTGGGTCATCACATTCTCCACCTCTAAAACAACCGTTCGTCCTCGAACGGACAGAAGAAAGAAGGAAGTACCTGACTCGGGGAAAAGATGGGGATAACGGCTTCGCATATCAGACTCGGACTCCCAAGTCGATGCCTCAGGAGCCTGACCTCTCCACTGAACACAAACAATAGGAAAACTCTTCGATATCAACTGACGAATCTGCCGATCTAGAATAGCTACCGACTCCTCCTCATAAGACAAGTCCTTGTCCAACTGGACAGTGCTGAAATCTAACACGTGGGATGGATTGCCGTGATACCTCCGAAGCATGGACACATGAAACACTGGATGCACGGCTGATAAGCTCGGCGGCAATGCGAGTCTATAAGCCACCTCTCCCACTCGATCAAGAATCTCAAATGGACCAATAAATCTAGGGCTAAGCTTGCCCTTCTTCCCAAATCTCATCACGCCCTTCGTAGGCGACACTCGGAGTAATACCCGCTCACCAACCATAAAAGCCACATCCCGAACCTTGCGGTCCGCATAACTCTTTCGCTTGGACTGAGCTGAAAGAAGCCTATCCTGAATGATCCTGACCTTGTCCAAGGCCTCCTGAACCAGATCCGTACCCAACAACCGAGCCTCTCCCGACTCAAACCATCTAACCGGAGACCGGCACCTCCTACCATATAAAGCCTCATAAGGAGCCATCTGGATGCTCGACTGGTAGCTGTTGTTGTAGGCAAACTCTGCTAAAGGAAAAAACTGATCCCACGAGCCTCCAAAGTC